>NW_027501327.1:0-61893 GCF_021521415.1 Bidens hawaiensis | reverse complement strand
CTGGGGGCATCGTACACAGTCTGCTGGGGTTCAGGAAACTCAGGCTCAAGAGACTCAAGCATGAATTTCCTGACGACGTACTGGTACAGATCGACAGGTAGAGCACACTGGCACTCGCCAGCAGTACTCCTATCATCGGCTACAGCTTCAGCATCATGGGAAGACATATTGCAGAGGAAGAAGAAACGATTTCGGAGGAATGCTCAACTAAATAAGGGAGTATTCACCAGAAATCGCCTTAGAGATGAAGAGAAGAAGTGAAGGTGTGAATTACAAAGGACCCTCTTCCCCTTTATATAGTGATCGCAATTAATGTGATGAATTTAATGCGGAGGAGAGAGAAATTGAAGGTGCAATGAAACCGTGACATGTGGCACCAGGCAAGCTGGCAACAGCTGTTGAAAGGACGAGTGCCATTAATTTTGCGGCCACGCGCCCGAGAAATCGCGCCCACGCGCCGTAAAAAGCGTCTGAAATGACCATATAATGTCACGTCACCATAACTTCCAGCACGTCCTGACACAGTCAGAAGAAACCGTCGCACGACGACTGTTCTTATCCTTTCACCAACTTTTCAAATTTCAAAGATTCAAAAAGATTCGAAAAGTAAGCGGGAAAAACCCCTTACCCTGGCTATCCAGTTGACCGTAAGACGGCTGCGGGTACAGTGTTAAGGCAAAACCCTTCACATACCTAGCACCCGCAGGGAACAGAGGCCAAGAATACCCAACTGTGAAGTCGGGTGCGGGTACAGTGTTAAGGCAAAACCCTTCACATACCTAGCACCCGCAGGGCACGGAAACCGGAAAAACCCAATTATGAAGCCGGGTGCGGGTACTGTGTTAAGGCAAAACCCTTCACATACCTAGCACCCGCAGGGCACGGAAACCGGAGAAAAACCCAATTATGAAGCCGGGTGCGGGTACAGTGTTAAGGCAAAACCCTTCACATACCTAGCACCCGCAGGGAACGGAAACCGGAAAAACCCAATTATGAAGCCTGGTGCGGGTACAGTGTTAAGGCAAAACCCTTCACATACCTAGCACCCGCAGGGAACGGAAACCGGTAAAAACCCGACTATAAAGCCGGGTGCGGGTACAGTGTTAAGGCAAAACCCTTCACAGGGAAGTGAAGCCGAGAAAATCTTGGCATTCCACCCAACTACAAAACGGGCACAGGTACAGTGCTACGGCAAAACCCTTCACATACCTAACACCCGTAAAAAGTCATACCTCGGCACCCAATTGTAAGTCGGGCGCGGGTACAGTGTTAAGGCAAACCCCTTCACATACCTAGCGCCCGCAGGGGATTAAACGCCAGGAACACCTCGGCAACCATAAGTCAGGCGCGGGTACAGTGTCAAGGCAAAACCCTTCACGCACCTAGCCCTGCAGGGATTTAACGCCAGGGAAACCTTGGGAGTAAAGTAACTAATAAGACGAAGTGCGGGTACAGCGTCAAGGCAAAACCCTTCGCATACCGAGCACTCCATGGGAATTGAAACCAAGAAGGATCTTCTGGGCCATGCTTGCAGAAACGGGATTAACATCCCCGCATAGCGGGAACGTCAAGAACTAGATTGTTTGAAACTTCATGATGGAATTGGTGGTTATAACATGATTGATCACTATGTTCAAAACCACCAAGACCTCATGGAGAATCTACACAAAAGGTTCTAAACGCTCCTGACTTGCGGGGAGGTTACAGACCTATCCGCATCATCCCAGAGATCAAGCAGAACATTGGGAAATTCTGCGTGACATTGGGAAACCCGTGGGTAAGACTTCCCGCGGAAAACCCATAAAACTAAACCCTTTTCAAAAACCCCTTGCTTAAGTCCAAAAGTTCACCTCACTTTATTAAACATTCATGAGAAAAACATTGGACTGGGGGGACTTGAAGAGGTAGGTCCCAGCAGAGGTGGTTAGGACCCGCAAGACTCCCTTAAAAGGAGACGTCTGCGCAGTTGAACACGCAAGACTCCTTAAACGGACGTCGGCGCAGTTGAACCCGCAGACTTCACCATAGGGACGTCTGCGCCGCGACCTACCAAACCCGCAGGACCCACCACGCTCAGAGTTGTGACGACCTCACATGCGGTACGCAAGCTGGTCCCGCAGGAAATGCCTCCCTATGGTTTCCAAGTATCCGCCTGTTCCCGCAGGTGCGGATACCCGCCATTAGGGACTGGCCACCCGCGCAGCATGGCTACACGCATAAGGCTCAAACTCGTAATAATTCAGTAGTCACCTGAAGAAGGAATGAGCAAAACCGGGAACATTCCCGCATAAAGGCGGGAGGGGGAAAACTCCCGCCTAAATGAGCCAGTCCGTATAATAATGGAGGATCTTTTGTGTGATACCTGACGAGGTATGGACAAAAGATCTGACCAACGATACGACAGCTCACTGACAGCAGCATGGCAGACAACACGCCACAGCACTGTGACCAATAGCCGCCGCCTGCTCACCAACTCCTGCCATACCACGTGCCTAGCCTGTAGTTGGTGGAAAAGGAAAAGTGAACAGCACGCCTGCTCACTGTCAGCCGCTGCCTATCCACCAATTACCAGCAGAGCACGTGTGTAGGCCACAGTTGGCAGAGTAGTAGGCCGGCTAAACCTCCTTGGAAACCCACCTTCGGCTATAAAAGACATCAAATGGTATTATCATTTCATCATCTAATATCTTGTATAATTTACCTGATAACTGCTCTAAGTATTCTTAATATACTTTTATATTCAAAGAGTAATATAGACTGATTCTCACGCCGGAGGGTGGTCACAAGGAGGAACCCCCCCCTTTCTTAGTGACGAGCTCACGGTGTCTGTTTTGCAGGTTATCGGAAGAACCATCTTGCCGGAATTAACCCCTCGTGGGAAACGTCTATCTAACCCTCAGGTTACTCGTAATCTGTCGGGGTTCGACTGGTGTTTCTTCGTTATTATTTTCAAACTTTATGCATATTGAAAGATTTATTTGTAACTATATTAAATAAAACATGCCACGTTTTCTTGTACATAGATGTTCAGGTTTACATGTTAATAGAAACAATAATAATAATAATATCTCTTATAGTCCAATAATATTCTTGGGTGCTATAATAATAATAATAATAATAATAATAATAATAATAATAATTATTATTATTATTATTATTATTATTATAGCACCCAAGAATATTTATAAGAGAGAATTAGATATGCCTGATACTTCATGCTTAAAAATATGAAGGTTAGAATGTAATAATTATATAGCAGTATAACTCAAATTCCGTAACACTTTAAAAATTATGAAACATATATAACCTAATAACTCATATGGGTAAGGTTAAAATGAAAACCCATTTGAGTTGTGAAAACCCGCGAAAACCCTATGTAACATCGTTTTTTTTTTGTTACATGAAATATATGTTGTAACATTTAATACAAAATATCGAAACATAAAAAAAAATGTTTTACTATTTTTTAACATTTTTTTACTAATTTTTATATATGTTTTCAGGAGAGAGAAAAAATTATATTTATATTTACATTTTTTATTCACTTTAATTGTGGAACACAAGATTTAAACATTAATTAAAAACATGTGGTTGAGAATGAGTTTCTAGAGTTTTCACAACTCAAGTGGTTTTTCATTTTATACTTAGCCTAACTCATAAATCTGATTCTATATGCACCTCACTTTAAACTTGACAATTTTAATTCACTTAGACCACTCACATTTGAGTCTTTGTTTCGTTATCTATTTCGAAACTTTAAAGATTTATCATGTATTGCTTCATCTAAATCTCTATCTCTAAATTTTATAGATTTTGTTATAGTGAATCTCTAAATAGAGAGATTCACTATTCAAACGCATTTTGGTTTTGTATATCAAGCATTTTGGTTTATACCTCAAGAATGTAAAAGGTGAAACAAAAGTTATTACAGATTGAGATAGAGATGGAGATTGAGACGTGAAAGATCAAAAATAAATAAAGATAAATTTAGAATTGAAAGGTGTTTTTTCTTTAGAAATGAATATAAAGATTCATATGAAAATGTGCTAATTGTAGGTTTACATGAGACCAAACGACAAGTGATGAAAACCAGGTCCGGCCCTGAAAATTCACGTGTCTCGATCGAGCTGGAAAAAATATGTCCTTTAAACCTTAACATGCTAAATTATGCAAACACTTTTTTTATACGTTGATTAAAGTTATGACAATAAGCATAACAATTAGCAAAAATCATGGTATTAGAATGAGTTTATGACATACTGAATAGGCTAATAGCTAACCGAGGATTTGTGAAGCTCTTCTAATATTCTTGATAGCAAATTGATCAGTCAACTCTTCGCAATTTATGTAATCTAATATTCCGTTTGCTAAAGCTATCATCGCCAACCCGCAAAGTCTTTCTTAGTCATTGTGGATTGTAAATAATATTTCAATAATTGTAATTTCAAAAAACTTTTTTCTACAGACGCTACCATGACTGTTGTTATTAGAAGTCGACTTTGTTGTTATCCCGCTTATCGTTTCTTGTTTTATTTATTTACTTTTTATTGATTAATTAAAACTAATGGATCTTTTTCAATTTTTAATGGGCCTATAAGTTTTTTGGTAATCAAAAAAATTAGATATAAAATGTGTGCAAGTATTATAAAATTATTGAGATTATAAACGTTCAGGTATTTTATATATATAACATCAGAAATTTTCAAAAAGTTTTGTGTCACCGAAACACACGTGCCCCGGGCATGAGAATTTTGTGTGTGTGTGTGGGGGGGGGGGGGGTGGAGCCACCGTAGAAAACACATAGTTTTTTCTCGTGTAATTTGACAACAAAAAAGATGTGCAAATAGAAATTGTAAGTTATGTGAAGAGGTATGTACCCGCCTCAACACCGAGCGAGGCGGGTCAACCCACAAGATATAGACAAGAGGCTTGAAATCAAGATATTATGAAGGCACAAAGCCAAAACCTATGCGCATGGCGCATATCACATATGCTCACGCATATCACATATGCTCATGCATCACATGCTCATGCATCACATGCTCAGGCATCACATATGCTCACGCATCACATATGCTCACGCGTATCACATCTGCGCGTGGCGCATCCGCGCGTGGCGCATATCACATGCTTGGGCATATCACATCTGCACATAATCAACCTCGTCCTTATCCAAATCAGGATTAGGGCAACCTTGATTGTGCACGTCAGACAACCTTCCAGAAGGTATCTTTTTAAGGAATAAGAATATGCTGATGTTGACAGCTGCCAATGAAAGGTGGACAACTCGGCAAAACCCATGTGCTACCACGTGATTATAACCAATGAAAAAGCACCAGGTGTCCCAAGGACACGTGGCGCAAAGCAATTGGAGGAGGCCAACAAGGCCCTAATTGGGTCTGAGCCCAATCTTTGGAAACCCTAGCACTATAAATACCACATCAACTCCACAAGGAGGAGACATCCAATTACACAGTATTCAGCTATATTAAGCAATACTCTCCAATTTCCTTACTCTCATATTATTATCTTCTCCTACAAACACTTATTCTCACACCGGAGGGTTACCCCAAAGAGGACCCCTCTGTCCCTTTCTGAGGGGTAAGTTTACGGTGCTGTTCATTTTGTAGGTGGAAGAATCCAGATCCCAGAGAACCGTCGGTGAGATAGCATAATCACACCCGAGGAAAGTAGATCGTCTACCAGTGAGTCGATCCACGTTTCTTCATTGGCGCCATCCGTGGGACCAACGGCAACAAAATCTCATCAGATCTCTAAAAAAAAAATTTCACCATGGTTTCTGGTGTTCGTAACGTCGATCAAGTTCTGGAGGATATTGAACGTGAGGATGTTAATGAGGGACAGCAGTTCTGAGGGTGCCGCGTGATTCTACGCGCACCACCAGTAACCATCCCTTCATCACAACTCCTCATGGACAGACTGAAACTCCTCCAGACAATCTCACGTTACAAAATCTTACCGGCGCGAAACAAAAAGGACCAATGGGTCCAGAAGATGAAACCAATGACCCTAAAGAATGGCTCATAAACGAGCAACGGCGTCTAATGGACAAGTACAATGAGCTGGTCAAACACAAAACACAAAGGCAAGCGTTTGATAAGCAAACCGTTCATGGAACAAGAAGGGGGCGCGCGCCGGAAGAGGGTCACTCTGTTCACACTGAACATGCTGAGTTTAGTGATGAAGAAGTGCACAGCATCAGGAAGACGCGAGATACTCATGCAGGAGGCTCACAGCTCCGCGCGCACATGAACATGGCGCCTGGAGCCAGAGCCGATCTGGATCTGCACACACCGTACAGCCCACCAGTGAGAGGGCAAGTGGACGTAACCACACCGTACAGGCCAGCCATCTTAGTGAAACATTCAAAATTCACTGAGCGCATCGCGAAGGCCCCCATTCAGCACAAAACCAAGATGCCAAGTGGTTTGGGCAAATATGACGGCACAACAGATCCAGACGATTTCTTACAAGGTTTTTACAACACTGGAAACCTAGAAAGCTGGACGATGCCAACATGGTGTCACATGTTTGCTCGCTGCCTCACGGGCGCGGCGCGTGTCTGGTTCGAAAGCTTGCCGACTGGGCAAATCGATGGGTTCGAGGAACTATTGGAAAAGTTCCAAGCTCACTTCGTACAGCAGCGCAGACACACGCGCGACCCTGATGACATCATGCACTGCGTGCGCAGGAATGATGAAACGATTGAAGACTACATAACTCGTTTCAATCAGGAGTCTCTGGCAATCGGAGGTATCACTGAGCAACTATTGCGCGTGGCCTTTATACAGGGCGTGCGCAGTGATCAACTCCGCCGAGCTCTCGTGAGCAGAGATGGCATGCCCACCACTTGGGCCAAACTAATGGAAGCATCGCGAGTCTTCGCGAGAAATGAAAAACAAATTGCCCAAGATAGAGCGAGAGAAAGAGGGCATCAAGCAGAGGCACCGCGCAACAACGAAAGAAGGGGCAAACAGAACTCTGTATGGTCCAGGTTGCAATCAACCAGTTTTTCTTCCTCAGAAAAGCAGGCGCAACCAAGCTCACCCACGCCCCAAAAAGACGTTCGTAATCGCGGGGAGGGTGACAAGAGGGAAGGCGGCAGAGATCCTAATAGACCTCTGCCAAGAATATGGACTCCCCTCACTAAAACACCTTCACAAGTGTTAAGCACTGAGAATGTCCAGTTCAAAAGCCCCAAGCCACTACACTACAAGGGACCATCAAGCAGTGGCAAGTACTGTGAGTTTCACAAGTCCACAGGACACAACACTGATGCATGCCACCACTTGAAGGATGCAATTGAAAAAGATGTGAAATCAGGCAAGCTGGCTCACTTGGTAAAAAACTCAAGACCAGAAAATGAACAACCAGAAGGAGCCTCTGCCAGTAAAAATTTCAAAAGAATCTGTGTAGCCGAGGGAGGAACGCAAGGGCAAAGATCAAGAAAGAGAAGTGCGCAAATCCAAGGAGATTGGCGCGAGCAACAAGTAATCTTCCCAAGAATCAGGGGAGACCCTTCTATCAGCAGTCCTCTTGTCATCACTACACACATTGCTCATTATGATGTGTCAAAAGTCTTGGTGGACACTGGCAGCGAATCAGACATCATGTATGAGCAATGTTTCAGGAAACTGGATCCGGCAGACCAAGCAAGGCTTGAAATTGTGAATGCACCAATCTCTGGTGTTTCAAATGAAATCATTCATCCCCTAGGTCAAATACAATTTGAACTAACCATGGGGGATGAGAAACACAAGCGAGCCGAAGTTGTCAACTTCTTGGTCTTGCCCACCACTTCATGCCACAATATGATCTTGGGTAGGGGAACGATTGCCCAATTCAACGCCATACCGTCGCCAGCGCACGGCGCGTTGGGGTTCCCAACACCAACAGGTGTAACTTTTGTATACAGAGATCATTTGTGTGCAGTGACAAGTACTCCGCGGGAAGGGAGAATGAAACTTCCAATGGCAGACAACGCGCCAGAGGAATGGATTCTCAACCCGAAATTCCCGGAGCAAACAATCACAATTGGCGCTACGATATCAGACGACACGAGGTTGAGGATGAAAAGATTGCTCACAGCATATATGTCGGTCTTCGCGTGGCAACACTCTGATATGACTGGGGTTCCGCGAGACCTGGCGCAACATTCTCTCAACACGTTCAAGTCTGTAGAGCCAATTGCTCAAAAGAAGAGAGTCATGGGGGATGAGAAGGCGAAGGCCATGAATGAGCAGGTTGAGGATTTACTGCGCGCAAACATCATCCGCCCGATACGATACCAGACTTGGGTAGCCAATCCTGTGATGGTAAAGAAAAGTAACGGGTCGTGGAGGATGTGCATTGACTTCAAGGACCTCAACAAAGCATGCCCAAAAGATTGTTACCCCCTCCCAAACATCGACGCAAAGGTGGACTCCGTGGGGCCATTCAAGCTCAAATGTTTCCTGGATGCCTACAAGGGCTATCACCAGATTCAAATGGCACCACAAGACGAGGACAAGACCGCCTTCAGAACCGACAAGGGTGTTTTTTGCTACACAAAAATGCCCTTTGGTTTGAAGAATGCGGGAGCCACCTACCAAAGACTTATGGATGCCGTTTTCAGCGAGCAAATTGGAAGAAACCTAGAAGTCTAAGTGGATGATTTGGTGATCAAAAGCAGGGAGGAAAAACAAATGCTCAAAGACATCGAAGAAACCCTTGGGCGCCTAAAGGAAGTTAACATGAAGCTCAATCCGAGCAAATGCACTTTCGGCGTACAAGAGGGAAAAATTCTAGGTGTAATGGTCACCAAGGATGGTTTCAAGGTGAACCCAGAAAAGGTGGAGGCCATCCTTGACATGCCCTCGCCATCCACCATGAAAGAAGTCCAGAAGCTGAATGGTAGATTGGTATCAATCAACAGGTTCCTAGCGAACCATGCAAGCAAATCTACCCCATTTGTCAACACATTGAGAAATTGCTTAAAGAAAAGCCAATTCAAATGGACTCCTGAGGCCGAGCAAGCTTTCAGTGAGATAAAAGAGTGTTTGATAAATCTGCCCGCGCTCACAGCTCCACTTCCTGGTGAAATCTTGACATTGTGCCTATCAGCAGGAGAGCGCGCCATCGGCGCAGTATTGTTGGTGGATCGCAACGGAATCCAAACGCCAATATACTATGTGAGTAGGGTGCTGACAGATCCTGAGACGCGCTACTCCATCATGGAAAAGTTAGTTTTGTCACTAACACACGCGTCACGCAAGCTTCATAGATATTTCAATGGTCATCCCATTGAAGTTCTGACTGGTTACAACATCCAGCAAGTCTTGCGGCGCCCCGCGCTCTCGGGAAGGCTGACAAAATGGGCGCTGGAATTAGGAGAGCACACGATCGCCTATAAGCCCCGTCCAGCAATAAAGGGACAAGTCTTAGCTGATTTCATCGCAGAAATCCCCGAGGGAAAAATTGAAGAGGCTCAGCGCGAAGCAGACCCTCCGCGAGCCAATGATGAAGAAAGTGTTTGGAGATTGTTCACTGACGGAGCTTCAAACAACGAAGGGTCCGGCGCAGGCCTAAAACTGGTGGATCCAGAGAATCATGAATATACTTACGCCATCAGGTTGGATTTCAAGAGCACCAACAATGAAGCTGAGTATGAAGCCCTGCTGGCTGGCCTGCGCATCGCGCACAAATTCGGAGTTAAAAAGCTAGAGGCCCATGTTGATTCATACTTGGTAGCAGCACAGGTCAATGGCCTTTATGATGCCAAGGAGAACACCATGCCTCTGTATCTAGAGCAGGCGAAAAAGCTCACCGAGCAATTTGACTGCTTCAGAATCATACATATTCCGCGCAGTGAAAACAAATCTGCCGACGCGCTGAGCAAGATGGCATCAACCAGCTTCGATCACTTTGGCAAAGATGTCAGAGTAGAAGTAATGAGCAACCCGTCGGTGGGAGCGAAGTCTGTCCTTGTAACTCATACAACCCCTTCATCATGGATAACTCCAATAATGGAATTCTTGAAGGAGGGAAAAGTACCGGACGATCGCGCACAGGCGAGGAAGATAAGACACAAGTCGCAGAACTATGAACTGCTTGATGGTACACTATATCGACGCTCTTATCTTGGACCGCTCATGAAATGCCTTGATGCTGAGGAAGCAAGCTATGTGATCAGAGAGATACACGAAGGAATCTGTGGAATACATGCTGGTCCGCGCATGGTTGTTACCAAGGCAATGAGCGCAGGTTACTATTGGCCAGGCATGTACTTGGACGCTTTAAAAGAGATCCAAAAATGCAAAGCATGTCAGAGCTATGCGCCAAACACCATGCGGCCAAAGAACAACTTGATTCCGGTGACCTCCGCATGGCCTTTCCACAAATGGGCAATCGATATTGTGGGTCCCCTACCGCAAGTGCAAGGACGAGTAAAATTTTTGGTAGTGGCAGTAGACTATTTCACAAAATGGGTCGAAGCCAAGCCACTAGCAAAAATCACAGCCGAGGCGATGAAGCAGTTTATTTGGAGCCACATCATATGCCGTTTTGGCTTGCCCATGGAAATTGTGAGCGACAATGGCAAACAATTCACTGACAAGAAGATATCCAGCTGGCTCAAGGAATTGCGCATCAACCAAATTTTCACTTCAGTATACCACCCTCAGGGGAATGGCCAAGTGGAACGCGCGAATCAAAGCTTGTTAAATGGGCTGAAGAAAAGGTTGGAGGGAGAATCCCATTCTTGGGTCGAAGAGCTACCTAATGTCCTGTGGGCACACAGGACATTAAGCAAAACCAGCAATGGCGAATCCCCGTTCAGCCTAACCTATGGAACGGAGGCAATGATTCCAGCAGAAATTGGATGCCCATCCCATAGAGTGCTCATGATGAACAAGATTGATAACGAGCGTGAAAGGAGGTTGGATCTCAACTTACTTGAAGGGCGCAGAGAGGCGGCTATCATCAGTGAAGCCAAATACAAGAAAAAACTGGAAAAATATTACAATCAGCGCGTGAAAGAATGCCACTTCAAGAAGAATGATTTTGTCCTTCGAAACAATGAGGTTAGCCGCGCGATACCACCGGGAAAAATGTCCCCCAATTGGGAGGGACCTTATCAAGTCTCGGAAGAATTGGGAAAAGGCGCATACGCTTTAAAAGATTTGAATGGAAAGAAGATCCCGCGCGCATGGAACGCGGCACAGCTTAGAAAATGTTTCATGTAAAAATTGTCAAGTTTGTAATCAAGGCTTTATGAATAATGATACGCGCTATCTTCTCTTAATGTGGATTCTATTACCTTTTGCATACATGTTTCACACTTCCCTTTATTAATTTTGAGCAATATGACAACATTGTATTGACATCAAAACGAAATAAAACGAAGTAAAACATACATGCGCGAGCTTCAAGCTCAAACGCGTTAACGAGTCTTAACTCTAAAACGTCAGGGCCTTAGCCCAATAATATGAGCCTTAGCTCAGGGCCTTAGCCCAATAATGTGAGCGTTAGCTCAAATCACTCACAACATCCATCCTACATGCTGCGCAGCCTGACCATAAAAATACCTAAGCACAACTAAGGCAAACCAAATGCCAAAACATAGTTGTTAAGGTCTCAGGTCGAGGTCGCGCATGAAATTGTAATGGATATCTGAGTAACACATATTGACACGTAAAGGCTAAAAAACTCATAGTTCCCTATAATAAATGCGAGATAACGTCGCGCAAAAGAGGAATAATGAAAACGCCAAGGCACGTGTCAACATAATCAAGATATGGCAAAATCACTTACAATATGACAAGGATTAAGTATAATAATTTCCTTACAACCTTGTTCTTATTTCAACGTGCAAGCATATCTTATATTCAACAAGCAAACATGCAATATAAAGAGATGAATGGGGAATGCGCAAGATGCGAAGAAGGGAAAAACAAAATTTCATTCCAAAGCATTGAAATTTATAAGTTTACAAGATGATGAGATACAAACTACAAATAAAAAAAAAACATGAAGGGCTTCTCAAGTCTCCACGTCGACGTCAGCCTCTTCATAGTCCTCATCACCGCCCTCAGCATCTGGCGCAGCCCGCTCCTCGTCATCTCCAAACTGACCATAGTCAAGTTGTTCGTCCTGAATGGAGTCTTCTATCACAATAGTGTCAGGAGCGGATCCTTTGGCCACGCCAGAGCCGCTAGCAGGGGCAGCATTCCCCGCGCCATCATCGCCGTCACCAGCCCCTTCGCACTCGTCAAGTAATTTCTTTAGCGCGCCGAGATCGGGCTGGTCAGCAAGCGCGGATATCTGCAAATCATATGGAAAAATATGAGTACAAAAAAAAAAAAAAAAGACTTGGAAAATAAGTCAAGGTAATCTCATTAAGGTTAAAATACCTGCCCAAGGATGGGAATGGGAGTGTTCAAATACTTCTCCCCCATCGCGGCCATATCCGCGAAGACAACGTCGAGCTGGTAAGGGTAGTCGGATGGGTTCTTCTTTAGTGCGCTATATTCACAACCATCCTTGAACCCTTCAGCTCGACCCACCAAGCGCGAGGCAGCGTTGCAATCCATCACAAGGGCCTGAAACTCGTCTGAGTATTTCATCGCATAAGCGCAACGAGTCATACCCTGTGAGACTAGCCATTGGCGATCCTGCGCGAGAGAAGAAACAGTCGTCTCGAGGGCAGGAATCTGAGAGTTTAACAACTCAACAGTTTCCTTAGTCTGTTTCAGCTCCTCTTTGTCGGACGCTGCTGCCGCCAAGGCTTCTTCCTTTTCCGCTCGCGCAAGCTCGAGTGCTTCCTGGCTAGACGCTGCCGTCGCCAAGGCTTCATCTTTCTCGGCCTGCGCGGCCGCCAGCTCCTTCTTCAGGCGCGCAACCTCACTCTCCAGTGATGATTTGTCAGTTATAGACTGGACAAGAACTTGGTCACGCGCCTCCGCGTCCAGCTCCAAGTCGCGCACTCTACGCGCGTACTTGGCCGCGTCCGCCTCGGCCGCCTGTAGCTTCTCCCGCGCAGCCTGTAGCTCATGCCCGCGCTTCACGAAGGCAGTGTTGGCACTTGCTCTGTTCTCGCTGAGCTCTGCTTGGAGTTTCTCAGCTCTCTCTCGAGCATCAGAAAGATGCCAAGCAGACACCTTAGCCTCTTGCTTGGCTTCCGCAAGAGCATCACATACTTTTACGTAATCATTGCGAAGCTCTTGGGAGGCAGCAAAGAAGGCCGAGCCAGCAAACAGATGATCGTTGAGCAAGTCATCGCGAGCGCGGTCCTTCTGAAACCTCCTTTCAGCTGGAGGCACAGAATGAGCCCAGAAGTCCGCACACACACCCATGGACTGAAATGAGCTGTCCTCAGTAATATTCCATCTCGGGCGGTAAATGTGATCGGCTTCCTGCAAACACAAAGTAATGATCTAAGTCATCAAAACACTAATATGAAAGTCCGCGCAGCGGAGCAAAAATGAACCAATACCTGCGGGGATGAAGCAGAAAAGTCAGCGCCAGCCCCACGAGAAGACTGCGCCATGAAACCCCGTGGCGCTGCAGGGCTGGCGCGGCCGCTGTCGGAGCCTTCAGCTTGAACCTCCTCATCCTCCTCTGAAACAGGCCTTTTCTCCTGCGACCTAGAACCAAAATCAGTCTCGCGAGGAGGGCTGCGCGCAGGAGGAGGTGAGGGAGGTCTCGACGCCGCCAGATCGGCGCGTAAAACGGCCTCCTGCTCCTTAGTAATCCCGATGAGGGGAGATTCAGCGCTTGCAGGAGCAGGAGCAGAACCAACGGCGCTGGCACCGGCGCCAGGAGTGCCGCCAGCAGCTTGTACGCCAGCTATGACTCCTATGAAAAAATCAACAAAAAGAAATGGTTCATGACTTGATCTAAAAGAAAAAAGTCAGAAAATAAAAGCGCAATACATACCTTGGCGCAACTCCGTTCGCGAGTCAAACATCGCCATAAAGTCCATTCTCCCCTTTTTCGAGGGTAAAACAGGGGACTTCGAAGCGACCTCCGGCGCAGGCTCGGCACCTTGTTGCGCCTGACGTTGATCCACCAAGGTCGCCGGCTCTACAAACATTTGAGTGAGCAAAGATTCATTAGTAATTCTATCAGAATCGCGCTCATAGAACCATAAAGGATAAGCAAAGTATACATGTCGAAGAGGAAACGGCAGGCGCAACGCCGCTCCCCTTTTCCGCCGCGCGAAGGGAGGAGGTAGCGGCACCATACCTCGTGTGGACAGGAGGTCTGCACACTTTTTGAGGCAGGGAAGACAAGGAAAACTTGGTGGTAAACACCTGGGTTTTCTCAAGTCCCTTCGCCTGAGTAGGAGGATCCTGAACAACAGGGGCATCATCTTTCTTCTGTTTCTTACTGGCCCCTGCGCCAGTTTTCCCCTTAGCTTTACGCTTTAGTTGGGGCACCTCAGCCTCCTCCTCCTCCTCCTCCTCTTCCGCGAGCTCCAGCTCGTAGTTTTCGAGCGCATCTACAACACGTGCAACGGAAGTGTTTGCCAAATTTGGTATTATAAAGGCATAAGCATAAGTACAAAGGCTTACCAGGCGCATCGCTGTCAAAGATAAATCCCAGATCAACAGGGATGAACATGTCATCGAAGCGATCGGGGAAGCCAACCTCCCCAGCGCCCAGCGCGACGGAGCCACCCTCCATGTGCTCATCATAGGCGGCGTGGACATAGTCCTTGCTGACTGCACAAACAAGTCAAATGATATCAGCAAAACGAATTATATTCGCGCAGAAGTAATACTATGAGATTAACTTACACAAGCCGTCAACTTGGATAACGGGCTCAGTCGCGCTGTCGGCCCACTTCCTGCTCATAGCAACCCCCAACAGCGCCTCCTCGCAAATGTTCTTGGCGGGGGATGGTTCGGCAGTCAACTTTTTAACCCAGGCGCCAGTTGGGTTCTTGAAGACACCCACATCCGCAGGCGCAGAAGAGATCGCGCGCATGGTCATGCGGATGGGGATCACACCAGCCCTAATATAGAAAAATCTCTCAGACCAGTCATGAAGGCTCTTGAATGAAACAGTGCAGCACTTGACCTTCTGACTGCGAGGAATAAATGAGAACCAAGAATCTTGGATCTTGGGCTTATAAAAAAACTGAAAACGCCGAGGGGTGGGCTCCTCGCGCTGAGATTTGCACATGAACTCAAAGTGAGTCATGCGCACGAGTCCAAACGGATGGACTTGGGATATATGAATCCCATAAAACTTAAGCAGCGCACCCACAAACCTTGTCATCGGGAGACGAAGGTTGCAGTGGGTGAAAAAATGGCAATAAAGGGATATATAGCCGGTGGGCGGGTCCGCCGCCGTTTGCCCGGCCGCCGGCAGCATGCAGCCATACTCACGGAGAAAACCCTGAGATGCGATAAGGCTGTCAAAATCGGACTGCCTCAGTTTACAGGGGATCTCATCCCACTTCTTCACTGCCTTGGTCTTCCCTACCTCCTCCGATGAGGCCTCAGCAGCCCTCTTCCCCTTGCTGGTCTTCTTCAATGTAGACATTACTAACGATTTCACACGGCGATGGATAGGGGAGATTGTGTTGTCTGAGCTATCAGACATACAACTGTAAAAACGGACAAAGGATGCCTCTGAAGAACAGAGATCTGGAAGCAGAAGACAGATAATCGGAATAGAATGAAAGAAAGGAAAACTTCGAATAAACAACAAAGAAGATGAAGAATAAAAATTCTAAGGGCTTGCTTTTATAGGCCCAGGAGAGAGAAAATTTGGTACTGATCGGACTACACGCGCCCCCACTCGCAGGTGTAAGCCAACGCGAGCGCGACACGTGTCCCAGACACTGTGTGAGGGGACACGAAAAGAAACGATACAGGTGCTGCCAGAGTTCACGCGCCACCACTCGCAGGTACGGACCAACGCGAGCGCGACACGTGTTCCTGACACTATGTGAGGGGACATGAAAGGCAACTGTAGCACCTCGAGCACACGAAAGGTCTGACACGTCTCCATCACTGACGCATGTCAGCAACAACCAACCACGTACAGGGACGATTCGTTTTCAACCAAAAGGATAGAATTTCGCGCACCGATGAATAATAAGAAGAAAAGACAAACCCTATTAAAAGAGCAAACTATTAAGTCTAATATCTATCTTACCTCGCTCGCGCGAGACAAGACAAACATTAGACTGGGGGGGGGGGCTTGAAGAGGTATGTACCCGCCTCAACACCGAGCAAGGCGGGTCAACCCACAAGATATAGACAAGAGGCTTGAAATCAAGATATTATGAAGGCACAAAGCCAAAACCTATGCGCATGGCGCATATCACATATGCTCACGCATATCACATATGCTCATGCATCACACATGCTCATGCATCACATGCTCATGCATCACATGCTCAGGCATCACATATGCTCACGCATCACATATGCTCACGCGTATCACATCTGCGCGTGGCGCATCCGCGCGTGGCGCATATCACATGCTTGGGCATATCACATCTGCGCGTGAGAATAAAGAGAAGACCTCGCGCATCCTCAGGATAGGCGCATATCACACATGCACATAATCAACCTCGTCCTTATCCAAATCAGGATTAGGGCAACCTTGATTGTGCACGTCAGACAACCTTCCAGAAGGTATCTTTTTAAGGAATAAGAATATGCTGATGTTGACAGCTGCCAATGAAAGGTGGACAACTCAGCAAAACCCATGTGCTACCACGTGATTATAACCAATGAAAAAGCACCAGGTGTCCCAAGGACACGTGGCGCAAAGCAATTGGAGGAGGCCAACAAGGCCCTAATTGGGTCTGAGCCCAATCTTTGGAAACCCTAGCACTATAAATACCACATCAACTCCACAAGGAGGAGACATCCAATTACACAGTATTCAGCTATATTAAGCAATACTCTCCAATTTCCTTACTCTCATATTATTATCTTCTCCTACAAACACTTATTCTCACACCGGAGGGTTACCCCAAAGAGGACCCCTCTGTCCCTTTCTGAGGGGTAAGTTTACGGTGCTGTTCATTTTGTAGGTGGAAGAATCCAGATCCCAGAGAACCGTCGGTGAGATAGCATAATCACACCCGAGGAAAGTAGATCGTCTACCAGTGAGTCGATCCACGTTTCTTCATTATGCTATAATTCTTTTGTATATGCTGGACTAGTTTTTGGATAGCAAAATTCGACACTTCATCCTAAAACTATATCAAGAAAAACAAATAGGCTATTACTATTATAAATAACTTTTGTCTTCCCAATATGCATTAGGTTTAATATGTTTTAACCATTTAAACTTGTTTCACACGTTGATTTAAATTTTAATAGCTTGAAATTTGCAAAATCTATAATATATATAAACGAAGACCCCAAAATCCTATGTGTCGCGATGTGGTTGCTCCCCCATTTATGAAAGCCACCAGATTACTTTATTTTTAAATGGTGGTCTCTTATTGATTTAACCCAGTTTATACCGTTTATGATAAACCCTACTTGTCGTTCTTTCTTCTTCTCCACACCTACCACACAAAGCCCTACTCCTGCCGAATCATCAGATCGTGATCCACAAAGTATTCCTTTACATCGCAACAAAGCATCCTTTGGGTATTTGCGTCTTCTACATCATTGATCTCCCTTGAGAAGGTAGTGATTACTTCAAGTTTCGTAGGTTTGTGTGTTTCTTTTCTACCATTGACTGATTGTGTTTATAGGCGTGTGGGCCTTTACTTCCATCTCCATTGCAACACGAAATCAATTTTAGTCGGTGATTTGGATTTGGTTTAAGGATTTCAATTTTGATGAGACCGAGAAGGCAAAAGGTGGTTCGGGATTTAATTTGAAAGATGCTGGATTTTCCAGGCAGAAATCAGGTATAAGTTGTCATTCGTAACGTTTTTTTACGGTTCATATTTGCGTTAATTCGATCGTTCGACTACAAACAAGGTAGGCTTTTTTGCGATTTTATTATTTCCTTCTTTTAACTTTCTTTTGGTTACTCCAAAGGTAGCCCTAATCGCTGCATACCTTTTAATCTTTAGTCTTTCAGGATTATCATATGTTCAGGATTTTTTATCTTTTGGGGTTCGTAGTCACCATGCCAAGGTAATTGATTATCTTTAAAACTGTTACAATTTGAACAACTTGCATTAGTTCTGATTATCTTTGATTCTGGTTATACATAATATCTAATTTGTTCCAAAATTGATTTATGGCTTTGGAAGTGATGTTATTTTCAGTATTCTATTCTATTTTGTGAGATTAACAACTAAAATTGAATTATAGGGGAAGATGGATGGAATCCCGTTCAATGGGTCAAATTAAACGATTTTCTTGAATCGGGGAAAAGCCCCTGTTTGTAATAAGTGATGAAAGTTCTGAGAATGCATGTTGTTTTGAAGATTGGATTTCTTTGATTCACATTATGCGGTCTATGATGAGATTATAGCACAACTGGTACTTGAAGATTCTTTTGCAATCATATTGGTTAGTAGTTAGTTAGTTTTTAACTTCAGTTTTTCTGTTGTTTTGTTTAAGGTAGCCAATTTTATTAGTTATTATTGCTCCTATGTTACAGTAACTTGAAGAGAAGTGCTGTCACCATCCTTTGTTACCTTGTGACTTAGCCAAAAGAGCAATAAACATAGGGAAAATCTTGTCTTACACACACTTCATGATGATTACATTGAGAGGCCTATAAATTAAACAAGCATTTGACCACTTACACTTACCTTGTGCGATTAATGGAAGACATTACTGAACACCATGATTTTTTTAACGGTAGCGATAAACCATGATTTTTTAACTAAAAAAATTTTTGATCCCGATGTTTCGAACCTAACACCCGTAAAAAATGAATGCCATTGATCACTGTGTTTCGTTTACTTTTTGTGGTGGGTTTTCTTCTATTCTTTTGAGCAGTTTGTTTATTTTTTGTTTGGGTCTAGGCTCCTGTTATTTGGCGCGAAGAATATCCGTGTGTTTGATATTTTGGTAGTGCGTATTGACAAACGCTTGGTTTTGAATGTGATTTCCTTATGCATGATATGCGAAAATAGGTGCTCAACATGATGTTGTTGGGTGGAGGATCCAAAATCTATAGTAAATAAACTGCACAAGTCTAGAGTAAAAGATTATCTCTGGATAGCTAAAGATGGCATGAAGATGCAGGTTATTTTTTGTCCCTTCACTATCTTTACAATAATTCATTCAAGCTTTTGCACCCTTAACTATATGATATAAACTTATGGCATCAGGGGTACAATGGATCACAACTGTGGGATGAGCAATGTCAGCAACTAATCTGGAAGATGAATATGGTTCAATGCTTCGGAAAGCACACAACTTCATTAAGAAATTACAAGTATATCAGCTTTATTTCATTTAAAATATATTTTATATATGAAAATATATAGGCAAGTGGTGATCATTGTATCCTTGATGGGTTCTTAATCAGTTCCAAGGCCTTGGCCTCAAAGTCGTAAAGTAAAAAAGTTTGAATGCAGAATAATGAATTCTATTTTTCCCATGCTTGAGATCTTTCACGTCTAGTACGCTATCACCAACACTATGTTGCAAAAAGCTCAAGGAGTAGAAGTCTTGCATGTGTGGTTATATTAAGAACCTGCTATTTGATAAGTACGCCAAGTCCCCTAATGCCAAAAAAAAGTTGCAAAAGCATGCCATGTCACTCTCCCTAAATGTAAAAACAAATCATTGTAACTAGGTAAAATAGATTAAATATATGTACACATTAAATAAAATACATTAATTATATGTACTCGTGTAAATAACGTAATATATGTACACATTAATTACGTAATATACATGTTTATGTTCGTTCATTTCAAATCTAAAAGAACATATGTGAACAAACTACAAACATAAGCAGAATTCATGCAATATCTTCCGCTCTTGGAGAAGCGTACTTTTTACGAGTCCTTTTAAACAGAGTGAAAGGACCAAGAACATTTGAATAAATATGTACCGTTAACGGTAATACACACCGTACTTTCAGGGATACATGCTATTCCCTTGGATTATTAAACAATGACACTGAATACATTGAGGGAATTGAAGAGGCAAGCGCTGCCGGAACTGGTGCTCACCTATGTTCACTGTTTGCTACAATGTTGTCTACCGACAGCCTTTCTAGGCCCAAACACGTGTGGAACAGTACCTAGAAACTTCTGTCAGACGGCATCCTCCACAGGCAACGAAAACTATTAAAATCACCAAGCATATGCTACTTTTTTACCACATCATAATTAACAAACAATATGTATGGAATTAGATGATGTTTTATTAAACTATCCAAAACATTAAGACCCTCCCACATACAAATAATAACTAACTAAATAACGCATTATCTTAAATAAGTATTAATAAAAATTCTAGACTCTAATAATATTATACATAATTTTTGTGACCTAATTTTCATATATGGATTTTAGGGCATTCTGTATGTGTGTCTTAAATCTTAACTGTGCAAGGTATCAATCACTTTAGAACAACAATCAACAACTAAATAGACAACAAATTCGACGAATGAAACAGAAGACAAAATCAAGTATGTATCTTAACAAACAGCCGATTACGGTGGATTCCGGTGACGGTGGTTTATGACAGTCACCGATTTTGAATAAATGCGGTGGGTCGCCGGTGGTACCGGAAGGTTGGGTTATGTCAGAGAAGACGACGATTTTCTTTGTCGGAGAAAACGGCAGTGTTGGTAGCTGCCGGAGATTGGTAGTGAAGGAGGGGGAGGAAGAAGAAGAAGAAGGAAGAGGAAGAAGGAGGAGGAGGAGAGAGAGTGAGAATTAAATATTTATTTTTAGTTTTTTTATTGTTTTTTTTATTTATTAAAACATTTTTTTAATTTAATAGGTAAAATGACTAATTTGCCCTCATGTGCAAGGCACATGACCTGACTTAACGAAGATTTTTAACTGAGTTAGGCAAAAATGACAAATGTTGAAGGATTTTGAAACGTAAAGGACAAAAAAGATCAATTTTGAAGATCAGGGACCACGAGTGAAATTTGGGTCAAGATAAAGGACAATTTCTATAATTCTGTCTAATATTAATACAAACATTGTACATAATATCATTTAATCTATTATTTATTATTTCACAAATCTTAAAATTTTAAAACTCGATAATTTATATGCAGAATCTGATCACATAAAATATATATGCATACATAATTAAAATATAGTATGTGTTTTGGCTTTGTCGCATAAACACGTAATATGTGTTGTTCACGTAATATGGCATCATTAAAATATATATGCCATTGTACATTCTAAACTCAATATCATTATTGTGTGATCAATATATGCTAGTTTTTAATTATTTTTAAGCGTTAAACTCTAAAATAAACCAACTACCTTTTACAGATTTACAGTTGACAAAAGACCAAATCAAAAACCTTACGTTACTCGAAATCTAGAAAATCCTACAACAAAACAACTCAAGTTTAACAAGGTATGAGACAATACCTTTCCCTGATGAAGAGTCCTTATCTGTTATCAATAATTGCCTTATTCTAGACGAGCAATCATACGATCAACAAACTGAGAGAACAGAATTTGAAAAGCTATTTAGATCGATAACCTCATAGCAGAAAACTATTTTTGGGCATAATAACGAAAGCCATATAGTAGAATAAAGGTGGTGTCCTTTTTGTTTACGGTCACGGTGGGACAGGGAAAACATAATTATGGAAGACATTTTCTTCAGCCATACGATCCCAAGGTAATATTGTTTTAAACTTTGCATCAAGCGGAATCACATTATTATTGTTATCCGGAGGTAGGATAGCACATTCTAGATTTCATATTCTGATTAACCTAAACGAGGACTCATCTTGCGTAATGGAACGAGGTTCGGATGAGGCTGAATTATTGGAAAAACAAAGCTAATAATTGGGGATGAAGCCCTAATGACCCACAAACACGTATTTCTGGCTCTGAACAAATCTTGCAAAGACGTCTTAAAGTCAAAATCGCTATTTGGAGGAAATGTTGTTGTCTTTGGAGGCGATTTCAGACAGATTCTGCGACAATACAAAAAGGAAGCATGCAACAAATGGTAAACGCCTCTCTATGTTCATCTTATATTTAGCATCATTGTCGTGTTCTTAGATTAACAAGAAACCTAAGGTTATTGGTCAGCCCCATAGAAGAGACCAAAAAAATTCTCTAAATGGCTACTAGACATAGGAGAACGGTAAAGTCGATAAACCTAATGAGAGTACGACAAAAATAGAGATACTAGATGATTTACTTATTGAACAATGTGAAGACCCTATCATAAAGCTAATTCAGTTTGTCTATTCGGACATTCTAAACAACAGCCAAGACCTTACATACTTTCAACAGAGGGGGTTGCTTGCACCAACAAATGAGGTTGTTCATGAGATTAATGATCATCTGCTTGAATTCGATCTTTCCTGGTGACCCCGGGTCGAGTACTTAAGCTTAGATTCTATAGCTAAGTTCGACTGCATAGATGGAAATGTCGATCCAACTTTATACTCTACTGAAATACTTAACGGTCTTAAAATATCCAGGCTGCCAAACCACAAGCTTATACTAAAAGTCGGCGTACCCGTGATGCTTCTAAGAAATATTGATTAAAAAAGGGGTTATGCAACAGCACTAGGCTTCAGGTTGTTTCTTTGGGTACACATGTAATGGTATTGAAAATTCTTTCGGGGAGTAATACTGTTGACAGGATCTCTATTCCAAGAATCGCCCTGACACCTTCTGATAAGAATATAGCATTCACATTTACAAGATGATAATATCCCCTATCATTTGCTTTGCTATGACAATAAACAAAAGTCAAGGACAATCAGTAAGTATGGTGGGTTTGTACTAAAAGAACGATGTCTTCTCATACGGACAGCTGAATGTCGCACTATCAAGAGTTACGAGCAAAAAGGGTTTGAAGATACTGATTCTAAACAAAAATGGCAAGCAGGCTAAGAAAACGGCAAATGCCGCTTTTAAGGAAATTTTTTCTTATTTGAAATAAAATTAATTGTTATCACTTACAATATTATGATTTCTGAATTTAGTACAATTTTATAAATTCATTATAGAACTTTATGAATTCATGATGCATACTAATAAACATAGTATAAGGTAACGAGTCAAACTGGGCTAAATCAATAAATAAAAAACGCTTAAAAGTAACCCGCGTAAAACGCGGGCTAAAAGCTAGTGTCATATAAAGATATATATATTTTATACATTTATAAACAATGTCATATAAACACACACAGATATATATATATATATATATATATATATATATATATATATATATATATATTATACATTTATATTTTTTTGCTACATAAACGAAAACAATGAAAAATAATATGAATTCTCCAGCAAAAGTTTACCCACCCTAAATGCTTATTTAATTATATTTTATACTCATGCAACACATTACCATTTAGGAATTAAATAGAAAAGGGTGGTGTGAAACAAGATAATATGGGCGGTAGGAATGGCAACGGGGCGGGTTTGGGGCGGGTTTTGCTTAACCCGAACCCGAACCCGAAACCAAAAACCATCCCCGTACCCGCCCCATTACCCGTCAGGTTTAATTCGGGGATTCCCCGTTTGGTTTTTAGTACCCCCCCGACCCGCCCCGTCCCCGAACCCGAAAACCCGAAACCGATCCGACCCGACCCGAAATTGGTTCATCACATAACTGAACATTTATCGAAATAAACTTCTGCATCACACACATGAAAGCTGAAACAATGTGTTACAAAGGAAATAAAACCAAGTCTACATGGCCGAAAAATCATGCCAAATACACAAACTACAAACTTGCGACCAAATCTAAATACCAAATCAAACCAAATCATCCAAAGTCGTCGTGCCACTTTCTTTAGTACCTACCTACATTAAGAATATTTATCAATAAATCAACCAAGTTAAAAGAATAAAAGCTATGTTACAAAAATAGTAAATTTTATAAATATTATTACCTCTTCCACATCCATTTCATATTCAATGGTGCGGCAATATGCCTCGGTCTCTTCCGAACAACTTTCTATATTTAATAGTAATAACATAAACATATATTCATGATTATGAAGATAAATAACATGAGTAATAATGTAATATTCAATATAGCGTTACCTCGAATCTCATTCAACAACCAACTTTGAGCACACATTAAAGCCTCCAAAGTTTTTGGGTGAAGTCGACTTCGGTGAGGACTTATTAATCTTCCACTTGTACTGAACGCAGATTCAGAGGCAACGGTGGAAACTGGAATTGCCAATACATCTTTTGCCATCCTTTGAAGTGTCGGATACTTACCTCCATTTGTCTTCCACCAAAGCAACAAATCCAGTTCTACTTCATCAGGCAAAAGATTTTCTTTCAAGTTATCTAACTCCGCCATATCATTCAAGTCATCATTCACCTTAGCTTTGGATTTAATGTCAGATAGGAATTTTTGGAATCCACCAGAAGAACACTCTGACAACCCCGAACTGAATAAAGATGAACTAGAACCACCACCTATAAATTAATGTGAATCAAGATAAATCAAATATTAGCAATTTATATTTATACTCATTAAATATTAATATGATTATACCTTCATAGTAGTTTTTACCACGTGAGTTGGTAGATTCATATTCTTTAAAAAAAGCTCGGACAAAATCCTCAAGAGATTTAAACTCTTCCTTTGCCATTTCTTCACCGTATAAGGCAGGCATAAGCAACTCTACGTATTTTAGCTTGTAACGTGGATCTAAAACCGCAGCCATCCCCATAATCCCATGAATTACAGACCAATATTTATCAAACTTGATACTCATTTTATACGCCATTAGACTAATGTCAACAATAGAAGACTTAGTCCACTCCCGCATAGAAAAACGAATCTCACATATCAAAGGGAAAAAGACATTAGCAGTAGGATACTTGTTACCAGAAAACAAAAGAGTTACCCGATAGAATAGTTGTAGCTTGTTACATATCTCAGTTGCTAAGTCCCAATCAAGGTCCGTAGGCAAACTAGTATACCTGGGCTCTCTTTGCTTTAATCGCGTGAAAACATGTCTATAAGGTATAGCAACACTAAGCATCAAATAAGTAGAGTTCCAGCGAGTCTTGCAATCAACGATCAGTTTCTTTGTGTATTCCATTTCAAGTTGATTGGCTGCTTCCTCAAATTTTTGCTCTCTTTTTCCTGATGCAGACCAAAATAAAACACTATCTCTAATTCTTTCAATCCCATCCTCAATAACAGACAAACCATCTTGAACAATCAAATTGAGAATGTGCGCGCAACAACGCATATGAAACAACTCTCCTTTCCTCATGAGTGATCTCAATGGAAGCTTCTGTAGTAACTTGTTGATAATTGCATCATTTGTGGTACAATTATCAACGGTAAGAGTAGACACTTTTCTATCAATATTCCAATCACATAGACAATCATATAGCGTATCTGCAAGAACATCAGCTGTATGTGGTGCAGGCACATAAATAAACCTATATAAAATTTATGCATCAATATAAGTGTAAAATACATTTAAAGTTTTAAACTAACTTTATATTAGACTTGTACAATATATATGCTTTACCTCATGATTCGGCTTTGCAAGTTCCAAGAGTCATCTATAAAGTGTGCAGTGACGGCCATAAACCCTTTTCTTTGATGGTTAGCTGTCCACATATCAGTAGTTATTGCCACTCTACTTGTGATCCTCCCTAATAGTTTCTTAGTTTTCACCCTTTCATATTCATAAATTTTTAAAATGTCGCTCTTGATGGTATTTCGACTCGGAACCTTAAACAAAGGTTGAAGACCTTGAACAAACTTTCTAAAACCATGATGGTCCACCGTTGTAAGAGGATACTCGTGCACAATAATCATCTTCGCGAGATCTCTCCTTGAGTTGTCTAGATTAAACGTGTAGTTGGAGAGATATGATGAACTACCATCAACTTTCTTTTGCTCCATAATCAAGATGCTTTGTCGTATATCTTTAACAGTTCGTCTTGGACAACGTTCAAAATGATCTCGTAAATGCGATGTGCCGTTTTTGCTTGAACCTCCTAGCTTTTTCTTACAATAGTTACATTCCGCCTTATCTTCACCGTTCACTTTCATTAATTTAAAATGGTTCCACACGGCAGATCTTTTCCTTTTACCACCGACATTTTGACCATCTTCAAAAGTATCATCAAGGTTAGACTCATCGTGGGTAGTAAAGTTAGTTGGTGGTGGTTCATTAGAATCATGTACCCCTTCACTGCTTCCTTGAGGAGTAGAATAAGTAGGAGTGTTTGAAGCAACGGGAGTAGGAGTACAAGTGTCTGAAGCAAATTTATCACCTTGTGATGCCATATAGTTGTAAAAACCTACAAAGAAGAAGTTTGAAATAAACCAATTAAATCATTGTGTAATATCAATTACATCAACCCACTACAAACGAATTTTCATAGCCCAACTCCTGTTCAAACTGAAGCCATTCTATTTTTCAAATTGACTATTCTGGGTAATTTTGACCAAAACCTTAGTAATATGCTTATGAAGTCTATGGTTTGTATAATACAACTGTTTCTTAAATCCCGAGGGTCTTTATGATGGTTTACGCAACAAACTATTGTTCTTATGGAGTTTGATTCATATTTTACACCAAGGACAACTTCACGGTACAATAACTCAAACACTCAGAGTCCAAACATTAATAAACAGAACAATCATAATCACAGTCCAAAGACTGATTAACAAATCATTCATCAATTATCATGGAAAGAGGAAACCCCTAAAACAAATTAGATTCCCCAAATCAATTATCATGTCAATCATCAATCGCATAGAGAACGGTGTATCATACGATATGCAACAACAACAAAATTAGGTCAATTTCAAATGAAAAACCCTAAAAAAGGAGAAAACATAGAGGAACAGTTAATTTAATGGAAAAAGAAAAAAGGCCATGAGTAGTAATAGTGGGGAAGAAAAGAATGGTGTGTGTGTGTGATTAAAGAGTGAGATTACATACTTCGGCTGGGATCAAAACGAGGAGGAGGAGGAGGAGGGTGGTCCGGTGGTGCAGACGGCGATTGAGTGGATGGTGATGGTGGCGGAAGAGTAACAGCAGCAGGGGCTGGATTGCCGGAGTCTGGATTGCCGGAGTCTGGAGTAACAGCAGCAGGGGCGGCGAAGCAGATATGAATCGGGGGCGGACTGGCGGAGTCTGGATGTCTGGATGTAGGTTTTTAATATATATATATATATATTATTTATATTTATATTTATATATTATATCGGGGCGGGTCGGGGCGGGGGTACCTGAACCCAAACCCGAACCCGAAACAATCCCCGAAACAATCTCCGAAACCCGACCCGAAACCGAAAAAACAAAACCCGACCCGACCCGAAATAAGCCGGTTTTCGGGTTTCCCCGTCGGATTCGGGGATTTTTGCCATCCCTGATGGGCGGCCATTCGTGGAGGTCAATGAGTATTGCATTGAAAACTAGAAAGAATGTGCAAATTAGCAATATCTTTTGGACCCTCACTCATTCTCCCACTCACCAATGTTTCTTGCCTTTTTATTTTCTTATACTAAACTCCATCTTATATGTGTAATAGGTGACACAGAATGAAGACAGTGGCGGCAATTGCAGTAAAATATGGCAGATTTATGTTTGTGTCGAATGTATTTGGTGTGTTCGTGGTTAAACAGATGTGCATTGGTGTTTGAAGGCGGTTTAACGGATAATAGGAGAATTAGTTTTTTTTTTCTTTAGGATTTTTTTTTTGGAACTTTTTTAGGTTAAAATCTTGCGGTTTGTATTACAATAAATGATCCATTTATAATAGAGGGACAAGTAAGCGGGCAACAAGCTGCGCCGCCATCCCTTTTGAACGGCAAAAGCAATCATACTAAAAACAAAATTATCGTTCTTCTAGCGTCGTTGAGTTACTGTGCACGGGCCCGTTGAACTTTTTTCAGAAACGTAGCCGCATTGGGGGACAAGAGACCCAAATATATCAAAAGCAAAATGAATGAAGGCGTGTTAATTCTCAACACACGCATTCTCGTGCTTAGCAATTTTTTCTAATTCTGCCTTTAACACGGTCTACCTAGCAACAAACTCGGTGTCCTTAAACCCGACAAGAGAGGGCACCCCAGTAAATTCCACACAAGCATGCTAAAAAATAGAACAATAATAATAAATATGTCTTCATTCATTTTACTTTCGATATATTTGGATCCCTTACCTTCGATGCTGCCACGCTTCTGAAAATGGTTGAGCAGGTCATACATAGTAACTTATCGATGCCGAAAAAACTATATCTTTGTTTTCAGTAGGATCGGATTTGCCATTCAAAAGTGGTAGTGACGCAGCTTGTTGCCTTCTTACCTGACCCTATATTACAATCGGATCTTTTTATTTTATAATAAACAAAATTAAATTGAAGAAAATGAGTGGCCATCGTTTAATTAATAATAATAATAATAATAATAATAATAATAAAGTAACATATTATTTTGATCAAATTACAACAATTAAAATCATACTCAATGAAATCTCATATAATAAAAAAACTATAAGGAAGGTCTAAAAAAGATGAGATATATGCAAGACATACTCAATCCTAGAAAAATCGATTATATTTTTTATGAAAATGATATTGGTAATCCTTCATATACCAAATGTTTTGCACATTTATACAGGAGGACAAACTATTTAGTTATTCGTGACATGGTAAACTAGTAATTTAATACAAGAGCAACCAATGGGTTGGGACATTTGCATTGTGGGGGCAAATTTGGAATTACACACATTGGAGATCCATGAACATTCTCCCATGCCATAAGAAGACAACAAGAAACACCAAAGAGAGGATGCAATCAATACAAAAGAGAAAGGGAACCCTTGTGTCTTTTACCCTTTAGAAAGGTCAACTCTTCATCAACATTTTCTATATTTACTTGCATAGATGGTTGACCACAAACCGCCCTAATTTGACTTTTCTGCAACTGGTGTTAACCACCCTACCGAATAATATACGAAAGTTATTTACATACCTCTTACATATGATGTCATAAAGTATGGTTAAAGGGCAAGAGATATGTCGACCGTAACAAGTATCTGTTGGAAGCCCGTAACAAACTAAGCGGTCGAAAAACCGCACATGGGTTGTGGATTTAGCAATGGCAAAGACGATCCTTAACGTCACTTGCAAACTCTTTCAGATGAATTTACGACTTCTATTTTTGTGGAGTAAAGGAAATATAGATAAAATTAAAAATAAAAGATGGTTTGAGCATAACGGTTTTATTTACTTATGTGGCAAAAATATGAAAGCACTATAACTACCTTTAATTTCACAAATTAAACCTATAATTTGTATATACAAATTCACACACATATTTGAGCATTGTATGCATGTGTCGAATTATTGCTCGAAACTCGAACTTTTAAATAAAACCATTTTTTAAATTACTATATAATTTATTTGATGGTGTTAAACGCTCCTTACTCATGTTCTGCATCAGTTGCTCTTTACCTAATTTAGAATGCACTTAGATCACGTATAGTGGTAACTAATCATAACCGGACATTTTCTAGCACACGACATCACAGTCAGCAATGATTAGTTTTGCAAAAAAGTGACGTAGTGGTAAAAGTTACCCCTTTAATTGTTACGCAATTATTATTATTATTATTATTATTATTATTATTTATAAATAAAAACATAAATTAAAAGACAAAAAATTGTGATTGGCCCAACTCTGTCGTGTACACAACGAACCCGGCCAAAACGAAGAGGAAAACGAAGGTGTGGGCGGTGTTCGTCCTGTGTTGGCCCCAACAACAAAACCAATACATCTGGTGTCATAATTTCTTACAAATTTGTTTTATGTGAAATTATTGGCACGGTTGGACGTCCAATATATCATGGTAAAATAAAATCACAATACCCTACAAATGGATTTATTCTATGATAAACGATGAGTGATGTTTGGCAACCATTGAATATTGTTTGATATAAGAATATGAACTATTTTTAGAATTTTGTGAATGTGTAATGTTATTGATACGTGAACAAAGAAAATGAAGAGTTTCAAGATACAGTTTTATGACTAAAATTCGATACCAGCAATATTGTCATGCTTATGGTATTAAATGATGTCATCTAAACGCTAGCTGGTGTCATGGTGTGTAGTGAGCATGGTTTCGTTTCTAGTTGTGTGGTCAATTTTTAAAGAGAACACCCTAGCCGAACGTATTTTCCAAGTAAAACAAAAGAAAATAAGATGTTTTTTTTAATAAGCTTTGAGAAAAAAACTTTTGAAGAGGTAGGTCCCAGCAGAGCCCAGTTGGACCCGCAAGACTCACCTTGAAGAGGGACGTCTGCGCAACGACCAACTGCTTCCGCAGGACCCACCATGCTCAGAGAAGACCTTACGCGCAGTACGCCAGCTGTACCCGCAGGGAAAGCCTCCCAATGGTGAAGTACCCCGCTTGTTTCCGCAGTTGCGGATACAAGCCATCAGGAAAGGCTACCCGCACTGATAGCAAGACTACACGCACAAGGCACTAACTCTTGATACTTCAGTAATGTCACCTGAAGGAATGAGCAAGGCGGGAATACTCCCGCCCAAATGAGCCAGTCCGTATGCTTCTGGAAGATCTTTTGTACTATACCTGCCAATGTATGGGCAAAACAGACGATCTGACCAAAACAGCCCATGAACCAATCACAGGGTGACAGCTCACCGACAACAGTACGAGGAGGAGCACCCTCTAGTACTGTTTGTCACTATTAGCCGCTGCCTACTCACCAACCCTTACTATGGGACGTGCGTAGCCTACAGTTGGTGGAACAGTGCATAGCCGGCAGTAAAGGAACAGTATACAGCCGGCCTTGTCACTATCGGCCGCAGCCTATCCACCAACCAGCATGGCTTGTGCGTAGCCCACTGTTAGGAAACCTACCTTCGGCTATAAATACTCCAACACCTTGGAATGGTAAGGACATCATCTGATATCTCATTATCTTATCTTCTCTAGCAATCTCTTAATATACACTTATATTCAGAGCAATCTAGTCTGATTCTCACGCCGGAGGGTGGTCACAAGGAGGAACCCCCCCCTTCTCAGTGACGAGCTTACGGTGTTTGTTTTGCAGGTCACCTGAAGAACAACTTTCTTTGCTAGACCTCATCCTCGTGGGAAACATCTATATAACCCCCAGATTATCCGTAATCTGCCCGGGGTCACTTAGTGTTTCTTCATTGGCGCCATCCGTGCATAAAAGCTAGAACTAATTCTTTGTCTTTTCAAAATTTCTGAAGAAATGGTTAACGTTACTCCGGTCCCAAAGCCAGTAAGTGACCAAGAAACCCCGGTAACCACAACCCCAGCAGCTGGGGGGAACACCGGCGGTTATACAAATTTTACGAACACTACCCCGGTTACCCAAGCCGGGACAAGTGCAGTAAACAATATTTCACTGGGGTTCACTGATGCCCAGTTGGAGAAACGGACGAGGGTCCCTCGCCAAACACTCGATCAAGTTAAGGCGTGGGCCGAAGCACGTCAGAAAGAGTTCCAAGCTGAGTTGGATGAACGCTTGCGTTCACTTCAACAGGCTGACGAATTCGGCAGTACTCGCCAACATCTCAACATGAACAGTGAGTGCGAGTACTCGGACGATGAGCGGGAAGAATCCGATACCGACGCAAACCCTCGCCATAAGGCAAAAAGGAAGCGTAAGGAAACGGACTTCCAACCGACAAGGAATTTTGGAGAGACCTTTAAACCAACGAACGCGGGGAGAAACCCACGTGACTTCTCCAAAACCTTTAGACCAACTGCTGCAAATGCAGGAAAGTCCAAGTTTGCAAGGGACATTGCGGAAGCAATCGCCCCGAGAAGTGCCAAACAAATGTCCAACATCGGCACTTATGATGGTCTATCCGACCCAGACGACCACTTGAACAGATTCATTGCGGGGGAAACCGTCAGTAACTGGACGGAACCCACGTGGTGTTATATGTTCCAGATGACTCTGGTTGGAGCGGCCAGTGCATGGTTCGATCGTTTACCGGTCCACCACATCTATGATTGGGCGGACTTTCAGAACAAGTTCAGCCAACACTTCAGCCAACAGAGGAAATATACTGAAGAACAGTGGACGATCCTCAACTGCGTTAGAGAGGAGGATGAATCTTTACTAGACTTCATCACTCGCTTCAACTCCAAAAAGCTGAGTCTGGGCAACATAAGTGAAGATCTTGTTCGCGCAGCTTTCATCCAGAGCGCCGAATACCCAGAGCTTATCCGCACATTGACGGGTAAGGACCACATGGGATGCCATCATGACGGCGGCCAAGCGCTTTGCCGAGACGGAGAAGCAACTGGGAAGGGATCTTCCCCAGAGTACACACCTCTACACGCAAAGGACTAGAGAAAACAATGTTCGGATCGCCCGGCAGAACAAAAAGAGGAAGCTAGGTATTTGGCAGTCAAGGGTAAACTTTGACACCTCATCCAGCTCTCACCCTCTTGTTGGCGGAAGAGATAACACACCCTTCAAGCCGAAAACACCGGTGGACGCCACTCACCAAAAGCGTCACGGAGATATTTGCCACCGAAAAACTACCATGGCCAAAAGCTCCAATGATCCGGCAGCGACCTAATGCGGATCAAAGCAAATCCTGTGACTTCCACGGGACAAAAGGTCATAGTACGGAGGAGTGTACATCCTTGAAGGATATTGTTGAAACATTCGTCAAGGATGGAAGACTTGCACACCTTGTGGCATCAATCAAGAAGGGAGGAAGGAATGATAACCGGTACAGAGGCAACGGACGAAAGCCCGTTGACATCAGCATCAACATGGTTCATGGCAACATCAGAGGAAGAAAAAGGCGAGCGACAGAACCATGCGCGTGGAAGGAAGCTGAGGTGCGCTTCCCGCGAGTGCCAGGAGGACCCAGCAAAGAAGGCCCTATCGTCATCAAAAGCCAGCTGGGGAACTACATCACTTCTCGCACTCTTGCTGACAACGGCGCCTCGTCAACGGTGATGTACAGGCAGTTCTTCGACAAGCTAGATGACGAAGACAAGGAACGCCTGGAAACGATATACGCCTCGATGGAAGGGTTCGACGGTAGCACAAACACCCCCCTGGGTATCCTATCTTTCCCCGTCACTCTTACGGACGGGAATCACTCAAGCACAGAAGACGTGGATTTTGTCGTGATGAGGAAGCCACACCACACATACGACATTCTCTTCGGAAGAGACGGGATGGCAAGATTCAACGCCGTGGTATCTTCAGTCCACGGCATGATGGGATGGCCAACAGCTGAGGGTGTAGCGATGATCACCGGCATTCCCCAGGTATGCATCGCATCTGTCTCATCTAAACCCAAACCAAAGATGGCTAAACCAACCATCACCGAACCGGAAAGATGGGTCTTCAACGGCAAATACCCTGACCAGGCCGTTACCATTGGCCCAACAGTTGTTGATCCCACACGCACCTTACTCAAACGCTTACTACAGAAAAACGCTGACATCTTCGCGTGGACACCAGCTGACATGACTGGTGTACCCCGAAGTAAGGCAGAGCATAAGCTCAAGTGCGATCCGGCTGTTACGCCAGTCGTACAAAAGCGCAGAGTAATGGGGCCAGAACAAACTAACAAGTGTAGAACCCAAGTCAAGGAACTCCTTGACGCAAGCATCGTACGCGTTAGCAGATATCAAACATGGGTTGCAAATCCCATTATGGTACCGAAGAATAACAAACAATGGCGCATGTGCATAGATTTCAAGGACTTAAACAAAGCATGCCCCAAAGATTGTTATCCGTTACCCGAAATTGATCTTAAGGTGGATTCGTTAGCACCGTTTCGCCTTAAATGCTTTCTGGATGCGTATAAGGGGTACCATCAAATCCACATGGCCGTTGATGATCAGGACAAAACCGCTTTTCGGACGCCCGATGGCACATTTTGTTACCAAATGATGCCATTTGGACTTAAGAATGCCGGGTCCACATACCAACGCCTGATGGACAACCAGTTTCATGCCCAAATTAGGAGGAACTTTGAAGTCTACATGGATGACTTGGTCATCAAAAGCCCTGACGCAGAAGCGATGTTGAAAGACATCGAAGAAACTTTCAACACGCTCAGGAAGATAAACATGAAGCTCAACCCGAGCAAGTGTGCCTTTGGAATGGAAGAAGGGAAGTTCTTGGGGGTCATCGTCACTAAAGATGGCTTCAGAGCGAACCCTGAAAAGGTCGAAGCCATTATCAAAATAGAATCACCTACTACCATCAAACAGGCTCAGACACTGAATGGACGACTAGTCGCACTTAATCGCTTTTTGGCAAACCAAGCGGATAAGTCGTTTCCTTTCGTGTCAACGTTGAGAAACTGTTTAAAGAAAACGCACTTCCGCTGGACACCAGAAGCGGAAGCAGCTTTTCAGGAGATTCTGTCATGCTTGATCGAACTCCCAACGCTCACAGCACCAAAAGCGGGGGAGTTAATCCTATACCTTTCCGCAACAGATAGAGCAACCGGGGCGGTCCTGCTAGTTGAACGGAAAAGCATCCAGATGCCAATCTATTATGTCAGCCGTATCCTAACAGACGTAGAAACCCGGTACTCTACCCTCGAAAAATTAGTCTTAGCACTTATACACGCTTCACGCAGGTTAAGACGATATTTCCAGGGTCACCCAATCACCATTCTCTCCAACTTCAAACTTGCAAACGTTCTACGCAAACCCGAGTTATCGGGACGCCTAGCCAAATGGGCAATTGAGTTGGGGGAATACGCGATAAAGTATAAGCCAAGACCAGCCATAAAAGGCCAGGTTTTGGCCGAATTTATTGCGGAAGTGCCTGCATCGCGGGAAAAAGAGTGCCAGGAAGAGGCTCAACCCTCTCCAGCACAGGACATCAATGATGTCTGGCGACTCTACACTGATGGAGCAGCCAGTAACGAGGGTTCAGGCGCAGGGTTGAAACTAACCAACCCAGTAGGCCAAGAATACACTTACGCTATTCGACTGGATTTTCCAAGTACGAATAACGAAGCCGAGTATGAAGCATTCTTGGCCGGGCTGAGAATTGCGCGTAAGATGGGAGTGAAACACTTGGAAGCCCACGTGGATTCCATGTTAGTAGCCAACCAAATCAACGGGACGTACACGGCTGTGAACGACACAATGGCCCTGTACCTCGCACAATCAAAAACCCTTATGCGCGATTTTAACGATTGCAAAGTCATACATGTCAAGCGTAGTGAAAACAAATCTGCGGATGCGTTAAGCAAGCTTGCATCATTAGCCTTCACCCACTTGGGAAAGGACATCCACATTGAACTCCTCGAGGCACCTTCAGTCCCGCACAAGGAAATTTGTGTCATCCAAACCGGTACAGAAACGTGGATGACACCAATAATAAATTACCTTGCAGCGGGTATACTACCAGAGTCAAAAACACAGGCAAGAAAAATACGTTGTAAAGCATTAAACTATCAACTCAACGATGACATCCTTTACAGACGTAACTTTCTTGGCCCACTCTTAAGATGCGTGGACAACCAGGATGCTGACTACCTCCTAAGGGATGTACACGAAGGCATCTGTGGAGTACACGCAGGTCCACGCGCTGTTGTAGCTAAGCTAAACAACGCGGGATACTTTTGGCCGGGGATGCATACGGATGCGCTGGCATACATCAGAAAGTGTAGGTCTTGCCAGCTCTACGCACCCAACACGCATCGCCCGAAGAATAAACTTGTTCCAGTCACCTCCTCATGGCCATTTCAGAAGTGGGCCATCGATGTGACAGGCCCATTTCCTACAGCAGCAGGAAACGTTCAGTTCCTAGTGGTAGCCATCGACTACTTCACCAAGTGGATAGAAGCAAAACCCTTAGCCCAAACAACCGCAAAACATATTAAAAAATTTATTTGGGAATTTATTATTTGTCGTTTTGGACTTCCATAGACTTTGGTGAGCGATAACGGCACCAACTTTGCTGACAAGAAGCTACAAAAGTGGCTAGAAGAACTTCAAATCACCCACACCTTTACCTCAGTGGCACACCCGCAAGGTAACGGTGAGGTGGAAAGAGCAAATAAAAGCATCGTCGAAGGCATAAAGAAAAGACTCCTGGAACACAGATCCGGCTGGGTAGACGAAGTTCCACACGTCCTTTGGGCAAACAGAACGCTGAAAAAGGCCAGTACGGGAGAAACCCCGTTCAGTCTCACTTATGGCACTGAAGCCATGGTCCCGGTCGAAATTGGTTTACCCTCACCAAGGGTCTTGATTCAGCCAGAAGACAATGATGCGGAAAGACGGTTAGACCTTATGCTAACCGAGGAACGCAGAGACTTAGCCGCAGTGCGTGAAGAGAACTACAAGCGACAAATGCAAAAGTACTACAACACGCGGGTAAAACTCTGCAACTTCAATGTAGGAGACTACATACTGCATAACAACGAGGCTTCGAACCAACAACGCCCAGGAAAACTGACCCCGGTCTGGGAAGGGCCATACATTATCAAAGAAGTTCTGGGAAATGGCGCATACCGGCTCGAAAGGCTCGATGGCACTCCCATCCCAAGAACATGGAATGGAGCTCAATTACGCAAATGTTATATGTAGATCAATTCCAAACTTGTAAAGAAAAGGCCTAGAGCCACTTCTAATGGAAATGATTCTCCTTTCACAATGTGTTGATAGCCTTACCTTTATACTTATGAACTTCCCACACTGATGTGCCGGTATTCAACGCATAAATATGGGAAGAAGTCGTTACGTGTGGAAGGCGGAAAAACCCGCATAAACACAAAACGGTAAAAATTTCAAAAGGTAAATCTTCACGCAGGTCAGTCATAGGTAAACTTTGGTCATCCTACGAAATGAAAGTGCCGGTCCTAGCCGCACAAATCATGATAGAGGAAACTGAACTAACCTATTGACAACCGCGCGTCGAACGGTTAACTTATTCAAAATGCTTAGAAAATTTCTAACAGAATGAGGAAAACCTCCACGCAGGTCAGATGTAGGCAAAGTTTAGCCATCCTACTAAGTGCAAGTGACGGTCTTACCCGCACAATCACGAATGAGGAAGCAAAACTTCAACCTATTATCTACCACGTTCAAAGGTTAACTTATTCTAAACCTTAGAAAATTTCAAAGGAAAAGATGAGGAAAACTTCCACGCAGGTCAGATATAAGTAAAAAGCCATCCTAAGTGTAAGTGACGGTCATACCCGCACAATCATGAAAGAGGAATCATAAACTTATAATCTGCCACGTTAAAAAGTTAACTTATCTAAGTACTAAAGAAATTGCTAAGTTAAATCAAAACATGCGTAAAATAAACAAGGCAAGGAATTAGCACATAATCTTTATTCCATCAAAATTCAAATATTACAAAGATTGCTGGGTGCATACCCGCATACAAAAGAAGCTATACAAAAATGAAAATCTACTCTAATGGTGGAAAGGGATCTTCAGGATCAAGCTTCAGGACCACTTCCACTTGGACCCGCACCATCAGTAGAGCGTGGCGGTTCAAGGAAAGCTTTAAGGATAGCTAGCCCATCATCAGCAGCAGCAACTTCGTTCACCTTCTCCACCACCGGATGCGGGAAGGCGGCATACTGGTTCACTGCTTGGTCATAAACAGCTTCAGTATCCACATCATACAAAGGGAAGTTGGAAGGCGTGATGCCTTTCTCAACGAACCCTAGACCAAGCAGGAAGCCGGCCTTTTCCCCATCCTCATGAGAAGCGTTGAGGGCTGCGCTCATGGCATCGTCGTATGATGTGTCCGTGAAGACTCGATGCACAACCTACAAGAAAAAAAATACAAGTGTCAAAACCTTTTCTATGTGCAAAGAAAAGTGTAAAGATATGAAATTACGCATACCTGAGACAACGCTTCTCGAAGAAGCCATTCCTTGGTAACCAGAGCTTCCTGGAGGGCAGCTTGAGCTTGGTTACGGGTGCGTTCGGCTTCACTTTTGTTGAGGTTGGCAAGCAACACTTCTTTAGCCGCAGCCTCTTCAACGCCCTTTAGCTTCCGCTCAGTGTGGTCAAGCACCCCCCTCTGGTCCAGGATCTCTTGGAGCTTCTTCGCGTCTTCCATCGCCAAGACATCATGAGCCTGTTGGAGCGCCTCTAGTTTGGCTTTAAGTTCCTCATTCTCGAGGCGTAGAGGCTCAGCAACAGCTTCAGCCTTGGTGGCCCTTTCAGTTGCGTTCCGAGCAGTTTCCTTAGCCAGCCGAAGCTGTTCGTTAACAGCTTGGGCAGCCTTGGAACGGGCCTCGAGACGGGCCTGAACTTCAACTTCAAGGGCCTTGAAGGCCTTCTCCTTCTCCGCAGCAACGGCGGAGAGCCTCCTATTCTCCTCCTGGACAGCCAGCGCCTGAGCTACTTCTTGGATACGAGCTGCTTTTAACTTGTCGTTTTCACGACAAAGCAGCTCGACGCGCGGCTGCATCCGGGCCAGGAGAACCCGAAGCTCATTGGTTAGCCTACCCAATTGGTAGCTAGCCATGGCTTCCCCCAACGCACCACTGGGAGCTGCGTGACGAGCCCACTCCACGCACTCCACAGGCGTGCGAAGGGTTGTTCCTCGGCGGATGTTCCATCGTGGAACATACACTTCATTGGAATCCGACACTGCAAAAAACAAAAAGCAGTTAGGAAAAGATGATAAAAAAAAAAGAGGCCAAAAGAACCATACGCACCTGTAGGGTCGACAACAGGCCGATAGCCGCCAAACCCATCACCTGAACCCAAAAGAAATCCGTCCAAGAGGTCAGGCAGATGGGAAGGAGGCAGAGGTTGGCGAGAAGCCCCAAGCATACCTGAAGGATCGGCCGTCGTTGCCGATGACGGAGGAGGCATGGTGAAGGCCGCCGCGGTAGTAGAAACCAACGGAGGTGAACTCACCGTAGGTGAACTCACAACCGTGGTCGCCGCTGCGGAGGAGTCCGCAGAAAAAGTCACCGCCGGCTCAGTGAAAGATTCAGTAAATATGGCACTGACAGCCGGCGGTGATGTCATCACAGTTGGAACAATTGGCTCAACTGGGTGAGCAACTGAACCAACTGAAGCAGGCGCAGCCGCCTGGGTCGTCGCCTCAGGTAGGCTGACCAAGCCTACCGTCATGGGTCCGGAGGTACTCCTCCCCGCTCCACCCTGGAATGCGGTAGCATCCACGCCTGCACAAAGAAGATAAGTATTAATGATGGAATTCTATGAAGTTAAAAATAAAGGAAGTTTGTACTTACGGGTTTTCTTGAGCCTAAAAGTGCGAACAGGCGGGGAGGAACCCGATGGAGCCGGCCTCTTTACGCCGCTCACCGTCGTCATCCTGGACTCTCCGGAGGTGACAGTCGTCGCAGCCTCCGGAGCAGTGGTCTTATCACCACCCGGGTTCCCCGCCACCTCCTCGCTCTCGGTCTCTGAATCAGACCGAGGCACCGGATCGGCAGTGGAGGCCACCTTCGCCTTCCCCTTCCCGCCGACAGCCTTCTTTTTCCGCACCAACGGAGGACCATCTGCGGATTCCTCATCAGAACACAAGATTAGAGGAATTCCAGCAGAGGTTTCAGCATTGAGGGGTCGAGGGTTGAATAACTCCTTACCTGGCCGCCTGGCGCTCAGGATCTCGTGGCCTGGCGGGTAGACCTCCACGAACCGATCCGCCGTCTGTTCAAGGATGGGCAACTCGTTCTCATCTAGAGCACGAGTACCCATCCGAGCGGGACTATCAGCCTCCCGCGGATGCAGGAGCGACTGCAAGTCGTTCCCCTCTGAAATAAAAGAAAAACAGTTATAAGACAAACTAATATAAACAAAGAAGAAAGAGCATACCGTAAGGAACAGAGTTCAAACCGTATTCGAGGACGATGGGAACCTGTGACGCCTCCTTCCACACCCGGCTCATCCCAAGCATCACCATCCCAGACTCTGAAAAGCGGTATACCGGAGTCTGGACCCGGGAGATCTTAGCGAACCACTCCGCCTCCTGGTAGTTGACGGCGTGAAGGGTGGGGAGTGCTCTCCCATTCTTAAAGGTCATCGCAAGGGGGATGACGCGAGCGGAGATATAAAAAAACTCACGCTTCCACGACCGAAGACTGCGCTCGGTAGCGCAGATCTTCAACCCCATGATCCGATTGACCAAGGTGTACCACCCCCTGGATGCACCTAAAAGAGTAGAAGGTCATCAACCGGTCAGCATGGGGCTCCACGCCCAGAATGAGGCACACCCACTCAAAGTGGCGGATCTTGGCGATCGCCATCCGGGTGTACCTCCGTCAGATGCACGCTGTGCCTCTCCAATACACGGTATACAAACTTCGTCAATGGGAACCTGAGATTCCCATAAACGAAGAATGCAGCGTACACCCCTATCTTGCCCTGGGGGGCATCGTACACCGTCTGGTGTGGCTCCGGAAACTCAGGCTCGAACGACTCGAGCATGAACTTCCGGACGACGTACCGATACAGGTCGGACGGAAGAGCACACTGGCACTCGCCAGCTGTACTCTTATCGTCCTTATCAGAGGTGGACGAAGGATTCTCGACGAACACGTCAGACTCCTCGGCAAAAGAAGACATGTTTGGATGTACAGAAAAACGATTTCAGAAGAATGCTCGACGGAATAGTGAGTATTCGCCGGAAATCGTTTAGAAGATGAAGAGAAGTGAAAGTGTGGATTGCAAAGGACCCTCTCCCCCTTTATATACTAATCGCAATTAATGCGATGAATTTAATGCGGAAGAGAGAGAAATCGCAGGTGCAATGAGACTATGACACGTGGCAATAAGCAAGCTGGCAACAGCTGTTGAAAGGACGCGTGCCATTAATTTCGCGGCCACGCGCCCGAAAATTCGCGCCCACGCGCCTGAAAAAGCGCCTGGAATGACCATATATTGTCACGTCGCCATAACTTCCTGCACGTCCTGACACTGTCAGAAGAAACCGTCGGACGACGTTTCAATAGTTTGGACTGTTCTTATCCTTTCACCAACTCTTCGAATTTCAAAATTTCAAAAAGATTCAAAAGCGGGAAAATACCCCTTACCTTGGCAACCAAGTAACTATAAGACAGGTGCGAGTACAGTGTTAAGGCAAAACCCTTCACATACTTAGCACCCGCAGGGAATTGACGCCAGGAATACATTGGAAGTAAAGTAACCGTAGACGAGTGCGGGTACAGTGTCAAGGCAAAACCCTTCACATACTTAGCGCTCCGCAGGGAATTCAAACTAAGAAGGATCTTCTGGGCCATGCTTGCGGAAACGGGAATAACATCCCCGCATAGCGGGAACGTCGAGAACTATATTGTTTGAAACTCCAAGATGGAATTGGTGGTTTTAACATAATTGATCACTATGTTCAAAACTACCAAAACCCCATGGAGAATCCACACAAGTGGGACTCAACGCTCCTGACTTGCGAGGAGGTTACAGACCTACCCGCTTCATATCCAAAGATCAAGCAGAAAAGTCGGGAATTTCTGCGTGACATTAGGAAAACCGCGGGAAGAATCCCCACGGAAAACCTTAAAACTAAAAACCCTTTTCAAAACCCCTTGCTAAAGTCCAAAAGTTCACCTCACTTATTAATAATTCATGAGAATAACATTGGACTGGGGGGACTTGAAGAGGTAGGTCCCAGCAGAGCCCAGTTGGACCTGCAAGACTCACCTTGAAGAGGGACGTCTGCGCAACGACCAACTGCTTCCGCAGGACCCACCATGCTTAGAGAAGACCTTACGCGCAGTACGCCAGCTGTACCCGCAGGGAAAGCCTCCCAATGGTGAAGTACCCCGCTTGTTCCCGCAGTTGCGGATACAAGCCATCAGGAAAGGCTACCCGCACTGATAGCAAGGCTACACGCACAAGGCACTAACTCTTGATACTTCAGTAATGTCACCTGAAGGAATGAGCAAGGCGGGAATACTTCCGCCCAAATGAGCCAGTCCGTATGCTTCTGGAAGATCTTTTGTACTATACCTGCCAATGTATGGGCAAAACAGACGATCTGACCAAAACAGCCCATGAACCAATCACAGGGTGACAGCTCACCGACAACAGTACGAGGAGGAGCACCCTCTAGTACTGTTTGTCACTATTAGCCGCTGCCTACTCACCAACCCTTACTATGGGACGTGCGTAGCCTACAGTTGGTGGAACAGTGCATAGCCGGCAGTAAAGGAACAGTATACAGCCGGCCTTGTCACTATCGGCCGCAGCCTTTCCACCAACCAGCATGGCTTGTGCGTAGCCCACTGTTGGTAGAACAGGAATACTATTCAGCCGGCTGTACCTTCTTGGAAACCTACCTTCGGCTATAAATACTCCAACACCTTGGAATGGTAAGGACATCATCTGATATCTCATTATCTTATCTTCTCTAGCAATCTCTTAATATACACTTATATTCAGAGCAATCTAGTCTGATTCTCACGCCGGAGGGTGGTCACAATGAGGAACCCCCCCTTCTCAGTGACGAGCTTACGGTGTCTGTTTTGCAGGTCACCTGAAGAACAACTTTCTTTACTGGACCTCATCCTCGTGGGAAACATCTATATAACCCCCAGATTATCCGTAATCTGCCCGGGGTCACTTAGTGTTTCTTCAACTTTAAACCAATAAGAAGAGGCTGTTGTGAAATTTTGTAGTTTACGTCATAAAAAGTGAGAACTTAAGTTATCAACTAAACAAGTGAGGTTGGAAAAAGTATACTACCAAAATGAGAAATTTAATTAATTAAGTTATTAGGAAATGTGATGTCATATATACGATGTGTAAAACAAAAATAATAGATTAAAGTCATCCGTAGGATTAAACAAAACAAAAACCGAAAAACATATTATTCTTCCATAATATATGATTACGTGGCACACGTATCATACATATCCCTTTTTTTATAAGCAACTCGAATTTTTCAACTTTTTTTAATAAAAAGAAATCAAAAGGGCACGATAAAGAATTGTTTTATCTTCGCCTATTAAAAAAGTAGGTTTATATTAATCAAACTAATACAACTAAATTCTATCCGAAATTTCCCTGCTTTAGTTTAATTAACAATACAAATAATACCAGCCTTCACTTATTTTATTCGGAAAAACTTGGTCACATTGATTATGTTTTTTTCACAAAATTTGAACGTCTTGTATTCAAAGGGGATTCTATATCGTTTCATGATTTTAAAGATGTTTAAATCTTTAAAATTTTAAAATAAAACAAAATGTTGAAATGCATAGAAATGATAAGTGCAAATATTATGATTCATCAGAGGACTTGTTAAAATTGCAGACTATTGTTTTACGAATGCGTTTTAAGTTTTAGTTTTAAGAAAATTCTTATATTTTGAAAACATGCACACATTTTAAAACATATATATTTATTTTTATGTCCATCTAGCATTAACTAAGAATTTATTTTTAAACTTTTTGGTTAGCTTGTTTTTTTTTTCCATTTCGGCGATGGAAATGAATTGCCCACAAAATTAACGATCGATTTATGGCCAGCTTGGATGCAATTGTTATTTTTTGTTAGTGTTTTGAATTCGGTAAGGAAACTCAAGAGTTAATTTGTATAGATATGTATCAGTTATTACAGAAATAGAGTAAGAAAGTTTGTAAAAGCATTTTCATCCTATCCTCTAAAATCATGAGGGAGTTCGCAAATTATAATGTGAGGTTATGAGTGTAAATTATAGGATGGATGAAGAAAATGTAATGACTTTTTGTAAATTTGGAGAGACTTTTTGTTTGCCTCTATTTATTTTTTAATATTTGTGAATTGGTGTGACTATAGCAGAGAAAAAAATGTAATTATAAAAGTATAAAAAAATATTATTTAATTGAATAGAAGAGAGAAATGTAATATTTTTTAGCATAATTATAGAGATATAGATTAAGGATATGCTATGAATGCTCTAGAAAAATACGTAGCTAGCAATACTTCAAGACTAAAAATAATAATAATAATAAAAAGATATGTAGCTAGCAATGAAGAAAGTATATGCCTCATAAAATGCAAAATCATAAATTCAGAACATGCAGGTTTACAAACTCAATTATAATTCGAAAACCATAAAATTATTTGTAAAAATTATATATATTAGTTTGAGTTCCCCATGTTACGGTGGGTTATTTAGATTTTTTTAATCGTTTTGTCATTTTATATTTTGAAATGATTTGTTTTATTTTTTAACGCAGTTTTGTTTTAATACGTATATATTAGTTCGTTACGTTCATTATATTAAAAAAATATTATTTAATTGAATAGAAGAGAGAAATGTAATATTTTTTAGTATAATTATAGAGATAGAGATTAAGGATATGCTACGAATGCTCTAGAAAAATATGTAGCTAGCAATACTTCAAGACTAAAAATAATAATAATAATAAAAAGATATGTAGCTAGCAATGAAGAAAGTATATGCCTCATAAAATGCAAAATCATAAATTCAGAACATGCAGGTTTACAAACTCAATTATAATTCGAAAACCATAAAATTATTTGTAAAAATTATATATATTAGTTTGAGTTCCCCATGTTACGGTGGGTTATTTAGATTTTTTAATCGTTTTGTCATTTTATATTTTGAAATGATTTGTTTTATTTTTTAACGCAGTTTTGTTTTAATACGTATATATTAGTTCGTTACGTTCATTATATTAAAAAATATTATTTAATTGAATAGAAGAAAGAAATGTAATATTTTTTAGTATAATTATAGAGATAGAGATTAGGGATATGCTATGAATGCTCTAGAAAAATATGTAGCTAGTAATACTTCAAGACTAAAAATAATAATAATAATAAAAAGATATGTAGCTAGCAATGAAGAAAGTATATGCCTCATAAAATGCAAAATCATAAATTCAGAACATGCAGGTTTACAAACTCAATTATAATTCGAAAACCATAAAATTATTTGTAAAAATTATATATATTAGTTTGAGTTCCCCATGTTACGGTGGGTTATTTAGATTTTTCTAATCGTTTTGTCATTTTATATTTTGAAATGATTTGTTTTATTTTTTAACGCAGTTTTGTTTTAATACGTATATATTAGTTCGTTACGTTCATTATATTAAAAAAATATTATTTAATTGAATAGAAGAAAGAAATGTAATATTTTTTAGTATAATTATAGAGATAGAGATTAGGGATATGCTATGAATGCTCTAGAAAAATATGTAGCTAGTAATACTTCAAGACTAAAAATAATAATAATAATAATAAAAAGATATGTAGCTGAGAAAGTATATGCCTCATAAAATGCAAAATCATAAATTCAGAACATGCAGGTTTACAAACTCAATTATAATTCGAAAACCATAAAATTATTTGTAAAAATTATATATATTAGTTTGAGTTCCCCATCTTACGGTGGGTTATTTAGATTTTTTTAATCGTTTTGTCATTTTATATTTTGAAATGATTTGTTTTATTTTTTAACGCAGTTTTGTTTTAATACGTATATATTAGTTCGTTACGTTCATTATATTTTTTTAACGTTTGGGTACTTTCAATTGAGATGTGTAGTTTTTTAGATTTTTAATAAACGAGCACAAACATGTTGATTTTTATAAACGAAAAAACATGAAAACAAATATTTGTTAGATGAAAAAGGGACGGCTGATGTAGGTGACGATGATGGTTGATGCATGAGAGGAGATGTTGACAATGGTACGTGGGTATAATCGAAAGTTAAATAGTGATGATAGACCGACGACGGAGAATATGTAGATGAAATAAATTAAATTAGAGGGTTTCATAAATAAGTGAGATGTTATAACCCGTTTAAGTGTTATCCAGGTTTCGTGAGACCCATTACCCGCAAAAATTATTGTTTAATTATGAAAAGGTATAACAAACAAATAATATGTTATAATCCATTTAAAAAGTATTTGAGTTTAGTAAAATTTACACCCGTGAATTCAGATCAAACGAATGAAAAATCTAAAATCACAAAGATGGCTTGAAAAGAGGGGTGAAGCAGTTAGAGTCTTAGAGAGTGACACATGGTTTTTTTATAAACATTTACGTAGATATTGATAGACATATATTAGTTGAAAATTACGAAGTATATAAGTCCAAACACTGAATATTAAAATTAATTATTTAACTACTAATTTCTATGATACCAATCTTTGAAAATTCTAATTAAAAATCAATTTATTTTTGACCCACGTTATCGCTATATATGTCAACCTAATTCCAGTAGTTTACTCTCCGTACATTCCCAGATGTTTCACATAATATTATACATCTTGTCTTGGTAAATAACATATAGAACTCAACTCACTTTCTCTTTCAAGACACAAATTCTGGTGGCCCAGATTACTTAACATGGCGGAAGAATGTCAGGCGGCGGAGGTCTGCGGTGGAACATGGTGGACTTCACCGAGACCCACCTTCAACGGCTCACCGTTTATCGGTAACGTCTATGGAAGCTGCTGGCAAAACGACTTAGCTATGAACATGAAAACAAGGTCAACCGACGAGTCTTCCGGTAGTTGTGTCACCGCTATCTCACCAGATTCAACCTTTCAGACACCAACAACGTCAACCACCACTTGGAATCAAGCTTTATTGGTGTAAGAATACATGAGCTTTTGTTTTTCTTTTACTTTGTTTTTTCAATTATTGTTACACCTTTTAATTCCACTAACAAATGGTCCATGCATAGATAATGTCTTTTGTAATTATTTGAAGCAAAAAAGAATCTGATGATCACTCATTTGAAAATAATATTAGAAATGGAACAACTGAGGATCAAGGCTATAATCAAACCCTCACAGAAATCCTGAACACCATACCGGCTGGAAGCGAAAGCACATCGAGTTTCAGTATGAACCAAGAACAGACATCAAGTTTCATAAGCACTTCATATGGATACCCTTCAAGTTTGCTACAAAATTTGTTCGATTGTTCATCATCGCCACCGCCGCCTGCGGCACCACCACCACATCAACCCCTTTATGATTTTCAAGGGAGTTTAGATAATATTGATAGGGTGGTTTCAAGCATGCCTAGAGGTTTACACTTAGCCAACAAAACCCCTTTCTGGAACGCTTCTTCTGTAGATTTAAACAACAATCGAGCAGGTTTTTTCGCTTCTTCGCGGCCAAGATTCGTCTCCTCGACCTATCAAGAGAGGCCCAATTGCCCTAACATCAAGGTAACCATAAAGATCAAGTTTTTATTGAAAATTGTCATGTTCATCAAGATTAGGGTTTCTTCAAGAGTTCAAAAACTTTGTTTTAATAATTCTATTTAGTCTCGAAACATCCTCTCTCATAGAGAAGATATGGAGCTCGTTTTGAGCATAAATTAAATAGAATATCTCTTGATATATAAGATATATTTGTTCTAAATCCTAAAACCCTTATCTCATCCTTCTCAAATTTTACTATGAGTGTGATCTTACTGACTACGTTTGTGTGTTTAGTCCCAAAACAAGGAAATTCGAGACATGGGATCATAATTGAAGAAAGGTTCCGGTGAAGCTACATTAAAGCGAACGCGTCTTGAAACACCATCACCATTACCAACATTTAAGGTATATACCACTTCACTTTCATGATTTTTTATTTATAAAAAAATGCATACCCCTAATGAAGTCTGCGGATTTTAAGGTTCGAAAAGAGAAACTAGGAGATCGAGTCACCGCGCTCCAGCAATTAGTTTCGCCATTCGGAAAGGTATTCATCTTAACCTGATCATTTTCTTTATGTATTCTTGCAAATTGGATTATATGTTATAGGTTCTGATGATCAAATAAATATACAGACAGATACAGCATCTGTTCTTCATGAAGCCATTGAATACATTAAGTCTCCCCAGTCCATTGTTCTTCTCATGAATTGTCAATAAGTGAGGTGAACTTTTGGACTTAAGCAAGGGGTTTTGAAAAGGGTTTTTAGTTTTAAGGTTCTCCGTGGGGATTCTTCCCGCGGTTTTCCTAATGTCACGTGCAGAAATTCCCGACTTTTCTGCTTGATCTTTGGGTATGATGCGGGTAGGTGTATAACCTCCTCGTAAGTCAGGAGCGTTGAGTTTCACTTGTGTAGATTCTCCACGAGGCTTTGGTAGTTTTAGACATAGTGATCAATTATGTTAAACAACCAATTCCATCTTGGAGCTTCAAACAATCTAGTTCTCAACGTTCCCGCTATGCAGGGGTGTTATTTCCCTTTCCACAAGCATGGCCCAGAAGATCCTTCTTGGTTTCAATTCCCTGCAAGTGCTACGTATGTGAAGGGTTTCGCCTTGACACTGTACCCGCACTCGTCTTATAGTTTCTTGATTTCCAAGGTATTCTTGGCTTCAATTCCCTGCAGGTGCTAAGTATGTGAAGGGTTTCGCCTTGAGACTGTACCCGCACTTGTCTTACGGTTTCTTGGTTACCAAGGTATCTTGTTAGCTTCGATTCCCTGTAAGTGCTAAGTATGTGAAGGGTTTCGCCTTGACACTGTACCCGCACTCGTCTTATGGTTTCTCGCTTTCCAAGGTAAGGGGGTATATTCCCTCTTATTTTTGAATCTTTGAATCTTTTTGAATCTTTTTGACTTGCTTTATAAACGTTATATGACTTGCTAATGCATACTTTAGTTTAACTTAGCAATTTTCCAAGTGTTTTGAATAAGTTAACCTTTCGACGCGTGGTTGTCAATAGGTTAGTGTTTAGTTTCCTCTATCATGATTGTGCGGGTAGGACCGTCACTTTCACTTAGGATGACCAAACTTCACCTATAACTGACCTGCGTGAAGGTTTCCTCATCTTTTTAGAAATTTTCTAAGTGTTTTGAATAAGTTAACCTTTCGATGCGTGGCTGTCAATAGGTTAGTGTTCAGTTTCCTCTATCATGATTGTGCGGGTAGGACCGTCACTTTCACTTAGGATGACCAAACTTCACCTATAACTGACCTGCGTGAAGGTTTTCCTCATCTTTTTAGAAATTTTCTAAGTGTTTTGAATAAGTTAACATTTCGACGCGTGGTTGTCAATAGGTTAAGGTTCAGTTTCCTCTATCATGATTGTGCGGGTAGGACCGTCACTTTCATTTAGTGGGATGACCAAACTTCACCTATAACTGACCTGCGTGAAGGTTTTCCTCATCTTTTCCTTAGAAATTTTTACCGTTTTTTGTGTTTATGCGGGTTTTGCCGCCTTCCACACGCAACGACTTACTTCCCCACTTATTTATGCGGTGAATACTGGCATATCAGTGTAGTCAGATCATAAGTATAAATGTAAGACCATCAGCGTCAATGTGATAAGGAGAATCATTTCCATTAGAAGTGGCTCTAGGCCTTTTCTTTACAAGTTTGGAATTGATCTACATGCAGCCTGTGTAATTGAGCTCCCTTCCATGTTCTTGGGATGGGGGTGTCATCGAGCCTTTCGAGCCGATATGCACCTGGTTCGGAATCTCGTTGTTTACGCAGTATGTAGTCTCCAACATTGAAGCTGCAGTTTCATTCGTGTTTTCCCCAACTGGGGTTCTACACGCATTAGCCTGCTTAGCGTCCATTACGCCACGAGATGTGTGAGTTTCCCATCTCTGACAAATGCTTCGACGACGTCCTTCAAGGATACCCATTTCTCCGTGGTGTGGCTTTTTGTCCTGTGGAAGTCACGGGATTTGCTTTGATCAGCGTTTAGACGCTGTCGGATTATTGGAGCCTCTGGCCATGGGAGCCTTTCGGTGGCAAATATCTCGGTGACGCTTTTGGTGAGTGGCGTCCATCTGGAGTTCCGGTTCGACGACTGCATGTTATCCCTTCCGCCTAACCGAGGGTGCGAGCCGGATGAGGTGTCAAAGTTTACCCTTGACTGCCAAATACCAAGCTTCCTCTTTTTGTTTTGTCGGGCGGTAAGGACGTTGTTTTCTCTTGTTTTTTGAGTGTAGAGGTTTGTGCTCTGAGGAAGATCTCTACCCAGTTGCTTCTCCGTTTCCGCAAAGCGTTTAGCTGCTGTCATGATGGCATCCCACGTGGATGGCATGCCATCTTTACCCGTCAAGGTGCGGATGAGCTCTGGGTCTTCCGCGCCCTGGATGAAAGCAGCGCGAACAAGATCTTCGCTAATAGTGCCCAGACTCAGCTTCTTTGAGTTGAAGCGAGTGATGAAGTCTAGCAAAGATTCATCTTCCTCTCGGATGCAGTTGAGGATCGTCCACTGCTCTTCGGTATACTTTCTTTGTTGACTGAAGTGTTGGCTGAACTTCTGCTGGAAGTCTGCCCAATCGTAGATGTGGTGGACCGGTAGACGGTCAAACCACGCTCTGGCTGCCCCAACAAGCGTCATTTGGAACATGTAACACCACGTGGGTTCCGTCCAATTGCTGACGGTTGCCCCCGCTATGAATCTGTTCAAATGATCATCTGGGTCAGATATACCATCATATGTGCCTATGTTGGACATTTGTTTGGCACTTTTCGGGGCAATTGCTTCCGCAATGTCCCTTGCAAATTTGGACGTTCCCGCATTTGCAACAGTTGGTCTGAAGGTTTTAGAGAAGTCCCGTGGGTTTCCACCCGCGTTTTTTGGTTTAAAGGTTTCTCCAAAATTTCTTCTGTGGAAATCTGCTTGTTTACGCTTCCCTTTCGCCCTATGGCGCGGGTTTGCGTCACTGTCAGATTCTTCCCAATCTTTATCATACTCGCACTCATTACTCATGTTGAGCTGTTGTCGAGTGTTTCCGAACTCGTCATTAGCATGTTGGAGTGAACGTAAACGTTCATCCAACTCAGCTTGGAATTCTTTCTGACGTGCTTCTGCCCACGCTTTAACTTGATCAAGTGTTTGGCGGGGGAGCCTCGTTTGTTGTTTTTCCAACTGAGTATCAATGAATCCCAGGGGAGGATTGTTTACTGCACATGCCCCCGCTTGGGTAACCGGGGTAGTGTTAGTAAAAATTGTGTACTCGCCAGTGTTCCCCCCCAGTAGCTGGGGTTGTGGTTACCGGAGTTTCTTGGTCACTCGTTGGCCTTGGCATCGGAGTAACCTTAACCATCTTTCCAGAGGTTTTGAAAAAACTGAAAAAGAATTAGTTCTAGCTTTTATGCACGGATGGCGCCAATGAAGAAACACTAAGTGACCCCGGCAGATTAAGGATAATCTTAGGGTTAAATAGATATTTCCCACGAGGGTTAGGTCCGGCAAAGATGGTTATTCTTCTGATGACCTACAAAACAGACACCATGAGCTCGTCACTGAGAAGGGGGGTACCTCCTTGTGACTACCATCCGGCGTGAGAATCAGACTAGATTGCTCTGAATATAAGTGTATATTAAGAGAAATAGCTAGAGTCGATAAGATAATATCAGATGATATATGATGATATAAAATAATCTGAGATCATATAAGATGATCATACCGTTCCAAGGTGTTGGAGTATTTATAGCCGAAGGTAGGTTTCCAAGCAGGTACAGCCAGCTGTATAATATTCCTTTTCCACCAACTGTGGGCTACGTACGTGCCATGCTGGTAGTTGGTGGGTAGGCAGCGGCTGATAGTGACATGGCCGGCTGTGTACTATTCCTTTTCCACCAACTACAGGCTATGTACGTGCCACGATGAGGGTTGGTGGGTAGGCAGCGGCTGATAGTGACATTTTGTACTAGAGCGTGCTCCTCCTCGTACTGTTGTCGGTGAGCTGTCACCCTGTGATTGGTTCATGGGCTGCTTTGGTCAGATCTTGTCTATTTTATTCATACCTTGGCAGGTATAGTACAAAAGATCTTCCAGAAGCGTACGGACTGGCTCATTTGGGCGGGAGTATTCCCGCCTTGCTCATTCCTTCTTCAGGTGACATTACTGAATTATTAAGAGTTAGTGCCTTGTGCGTGTAGCCTTACTATTAGTGCGGGTAGCCTTCCCTGATGGCTTGTATCCGCAGCTGCGGGAACAGGCGGGGTACTTTACCATTGGGAGGCTTTTCTTGCGGGAACAGCTGGCGTACTGCGCGTAAGGTCTTCATCTCTCTGAGCATGGTGGGTCCTGCGGAACCAGTTGGTCTTCGCGCAGACGTCCCTCTTCAAGGTGAGTCTTGCGGGTCCAACTGGGCTCTGCTGGGACCTACCTCTTCAGTATGTTTTAATATATTTATACAATATTAATATAATCCAATATACATTAATCTAATCATAATTTCCTAATGTATCATACATTTATATTCCAGGTTCTAAGTACCCCTTATATGAAAAATGGAGCTGCTATGCAAGTGCAACAAGTGAGATACTTTTCATTATTCATATTATTAAACGTTTACTTAAATCTTGACATGTTTAATACACTTTGATTTAAACTGCATTGATTAACATAAAAAACCATCTTTAGATGAATGACAAATTGAAAGACAACCAGGAAGGAGCTAAACAGCAAGACTTAAAGAGCCGAGGACTTTGCCTCGTGCCGGTATCAAGTACTTTCCCTGTTGCTACGGACGCTGCACCCGAGTATTGGACTTCTAGTTTCGGTAGCGCATTTAAATAGGCACAACCATGATGTCTAAAACTCAAATCTTCATAAACTTAACATAAGCTCATGCACCCGTTGGTTGTTTTCCTACAAGGACGGGATCATTCTTAAGCTTTTCCATTATTTTGATTCAAAATGATTATTCAAAATAACGAAAAAACTTGAAGAATTGAAAATATAACTTAGTGGTGAATATGAGCCACATATTGGAGTAGTGTAGTAGAAGTACAAAATAAAAAAGTTGGAAAAGGAAAGGGAAAAAGGAGGATATGAGAGAAAAAAAAAACTACAAAGTGACCCTTGAAGGAAGGACAACCAATGCCAGTTTGATGTAGGGCTAGCAAATTATTAGACTTTTATTTTAGAAAAGGAAAATGTTTTTATCTTATTTTGTGTAATTAGTTGTAACTTATCTTAGATATCTATTTTGTTAGTTTGATGATTGCAACTATAACTATAAGGTTAAATTTGTGGGAACTTTGTTGTAATAACTAATAAATATGCATACACGCATATAGTAGCACGAATACTTGTGCTGCGTGACGGAAGAACTTGTTAGTGCTACATCTAATCCAACTTGTGCAAGCCTATTATTATAAATGTGCTAATAAAAGTTATGTCATTAGATATCGTTTAAGTTGTAGAGGGTGTCTTCAATATATTTATTAAAATATTCTAACAAAACTTCTTATAACTTTATCAAAAACTTATAAGAAAAACCCATATGTGTCTTAGTAGGCATAATTGCTCTTTATATAACTTAATTTATAGCAGATAAATAAAAATAAACAAAGTTAATGCCATTAAATACGGATTAATAACTAAAAAAAACCAAGTCATTAAATATGAATTTAATATAGGGCTAGCTAGTGACTAAAAGATATAACATCCCATATCGGTTGGGGACGAGAAGGAAGCTTCTTTTATAAGGAGGTGGATACCTTCTTCATCATAATGTGTTTTGGCTGTTTAATGGTATTGGATGAGAGGAAAACTCTACAGTTAAGTGTGCTCAGGTGAAAGTAATATCAGGATGGACCCCCTTCTGGGAAATCTCCACCTGGGCAACCAAAAACAAATTTGTGAGGTTATGTTGGTACGTCCAGGCTAAAGTGAACAATATTATGACGCGACGGTAGCTGGACTATTACAAAAGATCATTTTACCTCTTTAAGTAGTAGTTACGCAGACTATATGAATAAAATGTTGTAAAACTTTCAAATAAAAAAGATTTCTTAATATGTAAGTCTCAAATGCTTTATAATACTCTCTCTGTGTGTGCGCGTGTGTCGAGACATTTTTTCATTAGAGCGTATTCTATATGTGTTTATATATAAAAGCCAAAAAAATTATGACATTGAATCATTACATGTAATTTTTTTTTTGTTATCTTTTTATATTTAAAATGGATGGTTTCCAATTTTCTTTGCTTATGGTTTTATGTTTGGACTTATATTGGTTTTACATTACATGTAGAGGTGCGTATCCTCTTTGTGTTACATCTACAACTTATAAGATTCTTACAAGTCCATATGCATATGTCCATAAAATGTATACATGTGTTTGTTCGAGAAATTTGACCTCCAGAATTTAAATTATTATTTTTTTAAATGGCTTACACTCTCACAACTCTTTATATGAATGAACACCATGAACACCATGTATCACCTTAAGACCAATTAAGTCCTTTAGTAAATTGTCATATGCCGTACGTGTATATTTCATTAGAAAACAAAAAACTTTAGATGGAAACTGTGACGACAAAGATGAGACAAAAAAAAAAAAGAGGGAAGAGTGGGAAAGACATAAAAATCATTCCATTTCTAACCCTTAAATATTATCTGGTTCTCTCACTATTTCAGTAATTAGAAGAATACAAGAATATTGTCTGGTTCTCTCACTATTTCAGTGATTAGGGCTACATATGGTAAAAAAGGAATTCTATTGACAATGAATTCATTTTGACACTTCTATACATAATTTGGAAAGGTTCTCGAAAGAGATATTCGTCATGTTTCATATTGTTATCTAGCATTTCAGGAACATATTCTTACGTGTATGTGTGTGTATATATATGTGAAATATTTAACAAATATAGTGGAATTTGTGCATAAGACAAATGACTAATCAAATAAAGAAATTTAATTATTCGACGAGGATGGTTTTAGTTGATTGATACTTACTGGGTCCGATCAATGGGTTTATATGCTTTATATGTTGCGAAATTTGACTTGATCGATGGATTGTTTGTGTTGTGTCTTTAAGCATCAGGATCGGTACCTCCTGTCCTTAAAACATAAAAATAATATCAAACTTACTTTTTAGGGTAAATCTAAGACAGGAAGATTAAACACAAAGGAATACTCTACAAAAAGCATACTAGACATCATTAATAATCAACATGAGCTGTGTGTATATATATATATATATTCAACAGAAAAAAAAAAGAAAAAAACAATAAATTTATATTTATGTCTTTATCATCTCTCTTGATTTCATCTACACCTATAATTTTTTCTTACATTTCTTTAAATTCTTCCTACAGATATTCAGTTTCTTCTTACACTTTTTTAAAATTTACTTACGCATCTTTAATTTTCTCATACACATCCTAATTTTTTCCTATATATATATATATAATTTCTTCCTACACTTTTTCAAAATTTATCCACACATCTTAGTTTTTTTCCTGCATATAATCAGTTTTTTTCTACACTTATTCCAAAATTTATCTATACATCTTTAATTTTCTCATACATATCTTAATTATTTCTCTACGCATATTCAGTTATTCCTACGCATATTCATATTCAATTTTGTACAACACTTCTTCAAATTCTTCTTACGTACAAACTGTTTTTTTCATCTATTTGCAAAAAAGCAATTGATGGTGAAGACGTCATATATTTAGCCCAAAAAATACCTTAATTTAAAATCCTTTATTTACAGAAAAAAGTATTCTCTCTCTCTTTTCAAAAGAGCAATTGGTGATGAAAATGCCATATTTTAGATTAAATAACAAACTTAAAAAACAAAATATCAACTAAAAGAGCATTTAAGCTAAAAAGATGTTAAAGTGTAACTCATAATCATATTTTATGTCTTGAAAAAAGATAATAAATCGTAGCTCATATACATTTATTGGAAAATGTGAATTTTTATCTACCTAAAGTACCCTTTTTATTTATTTAAATGGCTTTCGAAATTTCATTAATTACAATGAATTAATTTTTCAAGCATTGGTTAATAATCTAGTGGTTGAGATCTCTCTTCACATTTCTCGCACTAAAAAACATTTCTAAAATAAACCTAATTATATGCGTGTGCATGTATGCACACACATACACCATATGTGTGTGTGTGTGAGAGAGAGAGAGAGAGAGAGAGAGAGAGTGTGTGTGTGTGTCGATGTCAAGCTACTCTGAACAGAATATGAAAAATGTTATAGAAAACGTTTAACTTTAGTTTGTAAAAGCCAATTGGAGAAAATAGTGACTACTCCGGATTTCAGATTCAGCAATTAACCATTAACTTAGTCTTGTTTATTGGAAAGTCATTAAGGATGACTCTATGAGCGATTTAATCAAGTGACAGTTGTAAAATCTACCTTAACGGGTTCTATTATCACCACTATCAATTTAATTATACAAGAACACAAATCAACATTAAATAGATAAAAACAAAATCAAATAAATATCAATTTACAATCTTTACACAATCAATCTTTTAATTGTTAGAACTACAATTTGAATAAAAGGAACTTAACATGTTATAATTCAAACCCAATTACCTTAACAAAACAAAACCAAATAATTTCTTACATGAACCCTATACCTGCAGTTGATCACAAAGAAATTAGCCAATCATAATAAGGAAGAAAACAAATATTGTTAACGAGTAAATAATAAAACACGTGAACCAACTCTTAAGCAACCGAAAAGGTTGTTTCTTTCTAACTTGATGAGCGTGCAGCAGCAATAAGCAGCGAGGTCGCTGCTTCCTAACCTAGAACCTCGTACCAGTCATCATGCACCTTTTGAAGTCTCCCAAATAGACTTTGGCATAAAATATGGTTTCGCACCGGAACCGGACTCGTCCTAGCCGACCCGAGGGTAGAAACCAGGTTCAAGTTCCTTAGAGAAACCATCTAAAACCAGAACTGAAATGGAACCACCGGAACTGGTTCCACTTCTACCCGGTCAAAACCCAGACTAAACTGTACCAAAAACCAGTAATAACACAGTCAAACCAGTAAAAACCCGACCACACCCGAAACCTATTTGTACCCTACCTTGACTAAACCCTAAACCAATTTCAAAACATAAAAGAAAAAAGATTTGTGCACCTTTACTCCCAAATTAGAGGTGTACTAGAAAACCGGTTTGGGACCGCTTTTAGGCAAACCGAACCGAACCGGTTTGGGATTAAAACCGGTTTCATCCAAACCGGTTCACAAACCGACCCTAATTGCCGGTTTCAGGACCGGTTCCCCTTAAGATCTTCCAAACCGGTTTTAAAACCGAACCGACGTGACCAGGTCGGCCTATCTTACTTCTAAACCCCTTTATAAACCGAACCGGTTTGAGTCAAACCGGTTTTGACCAGCTGTTGACCAAACCGATTCGGTTTAGGTTTAAAAACCGGTTTTGTACACCTCTATCCCAAATCCTCCAATATGCCCTTTTTCTATTCTCGTTTTCACTGGTTGCTAGACCATTAGTTAGTAAGTGTAGGCTGTGTAGCCCATCAGTTTTAGCCCACATGGTTTACATCCTTTTCATTCTTCTCGTAGGCTACCCAAACATCTTGATATAGGCCCAACAGTTAATACAGTTCTCTCTTCAACTAGTTGGTTTGAGTTTCGACTTTCAAATAGGAGGTTGCAAATTAAATAAACAATAAAGCATAATTCAAATCTATAATGCAAATTTATTACTTTTGATGGTTTTCTCATTCAGCTTGTTTTTTATTTGTTTATTTTATTGTTAGTTCATTATTAAAATATCTTTAAATATTAAAAAAAATAGTGAAATACGGTAACTTATATTAAATCTAACTCATTTAAAAACAATTAACATATAAACACTAGTGTCTAAAATAAACCGATCAGCTATTCGTAATAATCTATCGTGTAGTATCTTTACTCCCATGTACTTGAATATATGAACGGAAGTATTTAGATGTTAAAATCGAGTCAAGATTAAATAATAGTTTAACCGGGCTCGTTTAATACAAGTTATTTGGTTTTAAAAATTATTTGTGAAAGTATTCTTTAACGGAAAAACAGTCAGGGGAATACCTCTCTTTTATCCTTCATTTTGAAACGATGAACTTTAACGTATTAATCATCGCACTCTTCAAATTTTGAGAGTTCATTTTTCACTTAGTTACGAAAATATGATAAATATCGTTATTTTTATCTTAGCATTAAATTGTTTAGATCAATGGCCCATGTTAGCTCCCTCTATTTTTAAGTTAATATTATTATATATATGATCAACTCTCTTATGTTCATACGCACACATGGGTTGATTTATTCTACAAATAGTTAACAATAATGAGAAGGTCAATAAGACCAAAGGAGGAAGAACATAAAAGGAAAAACACATATTTTCTCTAATCACATGCAAGAAGCATGTCAATTCCCCCATCAATTTACAACGCCTATAACTTTTTCGTTCAACATTAAAAAAAAGTTCATCAAAATAACAAGCACTGTTTTTATCTTTGATATGAATATGACATTGTTTTATAACAATAAAAAATTGATGCCATTATGTCTTATGTTCATCTAGGGATGAGCAAAAATCTGTATGGTACCGATTGGTACCGGTACTGAAATCGGTACCGATTTGGTACCGTTGGTACCGAATCGGTACCAAGGTTTTGAGTTTTCGGGACCGGTACGGTACGGTACCGGTATTTCCCAAATTTTACCTTAAATACCGGTATCGTCCCGATATCGTACCAGTACCCGAGCCGAACATTTCGGTACCGGTACCGGTACCAAAAACTTGTGATTTTCGGGATCGGGATTTTCGGTACCGGTATGGTACCGAGCTCATCCCTATGTTCATCGTTGTGTCTCTCTATTTATCATTGTGTCTTTATACTTATCATTGTGTTTTTTTTAAGTGAAGAAATCTGAAATTTGTAATAGTGAAATAGCACCGTTGAGTAATTCTAATATGTAAATAGTGATAAACTAACAATGATATCTAATAAATAAAAGTATAAAACACAATGATTAATACATATTACACGATAACATAAAACATAACACACAATGATGAATACATATTACACAATGATCTGAAACGTAAAACACAATGGTAATTACATAATACACAACAACCTGAACATAATACACAATGAATGTAATACACAATGAGTAAAACAAAATGATGAGTAGAAATACACACGAACAAGAGGCAAAATGATGAGTATAAAGACACAATGACAACAAAAGACAAATGATGTACACTTTGTTTTAAATTTGATCTTTAACATGTGTAACGATTGAAAAAATAATGATCATAACCTATAATACAATGTAGAAAACTCAATTAAAAAAACACAATGACAAACGAATAACAAAATGTACAAAAACCACTAATTTTTATACAATAATATGACATATTAAAGATAAAACGCTTGTTATTATGTTGATTTTTTGTTTTGAAAAAAATTGTCGTATGAAAAATTATTAACGTTTTATAATTATGGAGGAATTGGCATGTGCGTTGCATGTGGAGAGAGAAAATCAGCAATATGGATTATTTCATATATGCCATTTCCTTCATTTTTTTTTGTTTCAAATTAATCATAATCATTCAAATATAAGATCAATCGACTGGATTACTTCTCACACTTCTCAAATTTTGTTTACTTTGTATTTAATCTAACCCACACACATACCTGTTTATAAAATAAATTATAGAAGTTTTTTTAAGTTTTAAATATCAAAAATCGGAAATTATCGGTTATTGATTTATTGTATGTTTGTCAATGTCAATTGCTATCATTTAATCGGATGTTACAACTTTAAAATATTTTGAATGCTTCCACTATGTATCGGATGTTGCAATTTTGAATGGTCTATTTTTCTTAAACTTGGTACTTTTTTTGCTAAAAAACAAATTGTATGAGTTTGAAACTACAATTAAAATATTTTTTTTCTGAATCGAATCAATTGGATTTCAAACTCGAATCAAATTTGTGGAACCTATTTTGAATTTGAATCCTCCTTCAAAATTTTCAAAATTCGATCTAAGTATTCAAATATTTGAAATTTGATTATTTGAACACCCATAATTTTCATCACAAATAAAGAGGCAATCTTGATGCATATAGGCGCAACTATATTTTCTGAAACACTAAGTTTCTAGATGGCACATCGAGAGTATTACACATTTACAAAATAAACAGGAGAAAATCATCTATAACCCTTTCATGTAAAATGCGAAATAAAATTCTCTTTTCTCATGAGAAAAGAAAAACAATATACAATCGATATTTGAGGGTGGCTAACCTAATTGTTGCTATCTGCCATGTAGTATTGTCACAGTTAGTTCGTTCATGGTCATAGATTCATCTTGTTTACTTGATGACCCTTTTTCAGAACCTCTTTTTCCAAAACCGAATCCAGGGTGCTTCGGTTGTGGCAAGTTTATAACATCACTACTCAACATTAACAACACTTCTTCTGCATGTTCTTGAACACATAACAATCCAATTCGTATACATCTCAATACTTCATCTTGTGAAAAATTGTCCCCTATTGATTCATCTACTAGTTCTAAAGCATTGCCTTCTTTCCATAAGTCCCATATCTAATATAAATATTGTTACGTTAGTAACTAAAATGGAAAGCTAAAAGTTAACGGGACTAAATGCAATCAATAGTAGATATATAATATGTATTTTTGTAATTAGTTACTTACATGTCCAATGAGGTTGAGTTGGTTGCTTGCATGGTAGAATCCTCTATTCTTTTTACCACTCACTATCTCGAGCACCAAAACTCCAAAACTAAAAACATCAGATTTTATTGAGAAAAGTCCATCCATTGCATATTCTGGTGACATATAACCGCTGCAAAAGGAAAAAAAAATAAGGCAATAAAGAAAATGTGTCGTGACGGGAAATAAACAAGGAAAGGCACAAAGGTATGATCCTTACTGTGTTCCGACCACTTTCTTTGTTTCTGCTTCGGTTTGATCTCCTCCAAAAATTCGTGCCATACCAAAATCAGATATTTTTGGGTTCATTTCCTTATCTAGTAAAATATTACTCGCTTTAAGATCTTGATGGATGATTCTAAACCTTGAATCTTGGTGAAGATAAAGAAGCCCTCTTGCAATCCCGGTTATGATAGTGAATCGTTTTTGCCAATCAAGTTGTGGCTTTTCTCTTTATCTACAATGAATTCAAGAACCATGTTAAACCTCAAGTATGAAAGCCGGGTGCAGATTTAAGGAAAATGTGTAATAGAAGGTGTAGAGACTCACTAAAAAGAAAAGTATTGAGACTTTTGTTTTCCATGTGCTCATAAACCAACAACTTTTCTTCAACTTCAATGCAACAACCTAGTAGTCGAACGAGGTTTCTATGTTGAAGTTTCGCTATTAATCGGACCTCGTTTGTAAGTTCTTCAATTCCTTGGCCCGATGTTCTTGAAAGCCTTTTGACAGCTACAACTTGGCCTTCTAGTAAAATGCCCTGATATAATAAACATTCGACGAAAAAAATGTCACTTTTATTTTTCTACACTAAGGTGATGCCCTATAACATATGATATTTAATATGCTTTTTACAACGTATGTAACATTTACCTTGTAAACACACACAAACCCGCCTTGCCCGAGTTTATTTGCATTAGAGAAGTTGTTTGTGGCTATAACCAAAGTAGTAAAATCAAATAATGGCAAGTCAAAATCATCTGTTGTCGTTTCACCCGAAGAATCTCTTTTACTTGCCACAATAATCCCTCCTCCATTCATCATGAACTCATGGCTTCTTTCATCTGGACCTATATCAAAGAACATATAATTATACTTACTGTTTTATTATTTAATTAGAAACTAAGACGTTTGACTCATGAAAGTCAAAATTACCTTTTCGATCTATGCTGGAATTCTCAGACCGTTGCATTTTCTTCCTCCATAGGTAAAGAAGTATCAATAAGATTAATAAAACAGCACAACTGCTGACTGTAATGGATACAATCTTTACAGCATTATTGTCCGAGGTATTTTTAGATATTCCAACCGTAGGTGATCGGTCTGCAATGA
>NW_027501326.1:15000-17500 GCF_021521415.1 Bidens hawaiensis | reverse complement strand
TGTATATATATTACACACATGAAATTCGTACGAGTGTTGTCAGTGTTGGCGCGGCACCAAGCTTAAACTCATACAGTCCAACTACGAGCCCGAGGCTGGCCGTATGTAAATCATACAAGTGTTGGCGCGGCACCAAGTTGAAATGGCACGTGTCTTGAACTTTTGCGAGAAAGTTGGAAATGCACAAAACAACTCAACCCAAACATGGCACCAAGTCATGCACAAAAACATAAAAGTATCAAAAAAAAGGGTTGCAACACGAGGACTTCCCAGGGGGTCACCCATCCTAGTACTACTCTCGCCCAAGCACGCTTAACTGCGGAGTTCTGATGGGATCCGGTGCATTAGTGCTGGTATGATCGCAACCGAAATAGAAGCATTAGCTTATTCATTTATACATTTCCCAAAAGGTAAAAAAATAAAAGAATCAAGACTTCCCAGTGGGGTCACCCATCCTAGTACTACTCTAGACGAAGCACGCTTAACTGTGAAGTTCTGTGGATACGAGGCACAAGTAGCTGCAATGCTATGAATGTGTATATCCACCATGATTATATTGTTTTATACAATCACCACATGACATTTAGCAAACTGGCCTGTAATCCTGGCACTTTACCCGATAAGCTGGTCATAAAGTTTCCTCTCATGTTCGCAAGTCACGTCGCCCGATAACCTGGCCACAATGACTTGCAAAACCAAAGCTGGCCGGTAAACCTGGCACGTTACCCGATAAATGCACGGCACGTTGCCGGTAACCTGGGCACGTTGCCCGGTAAGGTTAGCACGTTACCCGATAAAATGTCGGCGTTGCCCGGTAAAGTATCCACGTTGCCCGGCAAACCTGGCCCGCTGCCCGGTAAGGTTAGCACGCTGTTCGACAAACCTGTTACGGTCCATCGGCTTCGGGTTAACCCGAAGACATGATGTCATGATTCCATACCCGTTAACGTCGACCCATTCTGTAAAAAAACCTGGAACGTTGATGTCGAGCGAGCCCGGTCCGCATTCGGGTCCGAGCACGACACGGATCTACGTTTTAAACACATGACTGACTAACGATCGTGACCGACTAACGATTCCATAACACACCACCTATACCCATGATAATGCTTCCCCGCTACAAGTCCCATTTTCGTGAAACTTGTGGTGACGTCGAGGGCCCGAGCACGACACGGTCAACGTGTTGACCCGAAAACATGAGGTTACCAACCCCGACCCCATAAACCGCTCATAAAGTTTCCTCTCATGTCCCGGACGCAACGCCTCGTGTCATTAAAGCGGAGTTGCCCAAAACAGGCCCACGGGCCCACCAAGCCCGGCCCGCGGGCCCTTCACGACACGAAAGGGGGTTCATTTCTCTTGGACAGTCATATCTCATGGTCACGAGTACCCTCACAGAGCCTCGTGTCGATCCAACCCCGTTTGGACACCTTGCCCCCACCAAAGGCCTTACGGACCAACCGGGCCCACCAAGCGGCCCGTCCCGACCCGAAAACCAAAATTTTTTTTTTGGGAAACTCATATTTCAATGTCCCGATGCCCCACGCCAAATTTCGTGTCAATCCGACCTCGTTTGGTAGGGTTTTCAAAAATTATGATTCCTCAAAAATTTAATATCTGTTCCTGTCACTATGCTAATTGTTCAGAATGCATATATAGGGAAGGGGTGGGTGTTGAGCGCCCATGCCTGGGCAAAGTTGGCTACCAAGCTAAAATATGGAGGTTCAACGTACGAGAAACCAAAGCCCCTCCCCCATGTTGCATACGAAGCTTGCCCAACGACTTGGTTTCTTGCACAACGACCCGAGTATACTGCCCCAAAGTTGCACGCCCATGGCCAGGCCAAGGCATGCCAAGGCGCCCATGGGCAAGCCAAAGGCATGCCTAGGCACGGCCAAAGCAAGCCAAAGGCACGGCCAAGGCAAGCCAAAGGCACGTCTAGGGCATGCCAAGGCACGCCCATGGTCAGGCCAAGGCTTGCCAAGGCACGCCCATGGCCAGCCCAAGGCATGCCAAGGCGCCCATGGGCAAGCCAAAGGCATGCCAAGGCACGCCCATGGGCAAGCCAACGGCATGCCAAGGCGCCCATGGCCAGGCCAAGGCACGTCCAAGGCATGCCAAAGCTCGGCCAAGACAAGCCAAAGGCATGCCTAGGCACGCCCATGGCCAGGCCAAGGCATGCCAAGGCGCCCATGGGCAAGCAAAAGGCACGGCCAAGGCATGCCAATGCGCCCATGGGCAAGCCAAAGGCATGCCTAGGCACGGCCAAGGCAAGCCAAAGGCATGCCAAGGCAAGCCAAAGGCACGTCTTGGGCATGCAAGGCTCGGCCAAGGCATGCCCCGGCACGCACATGGCTAGGCCAAGGCAAGCCAAAGGCATGCCAAGGCAGGCCAAAGGCACGTTCAAGGCATACCAAGGCGCCCATGGGCAAGCCAAAGGCATGCCAAGGCACGCCCATGGCCAGGCCAAGGCATGCCAAGGCGCCCATGGGCAAGCCAA
>NW_027501326.1:2500-5000 GCF_021521415.1 Bidens hawaiensis | reverse complement strand
ATTCCATACCCGTTAACGTCGACCCATTCTGTAAAAAAACCTGGAACGTTGATGTCGAGCGAGCCCGGTCCGCATTCGGGTCCGAGCACGACACGGATCTACGTTTTAAACACATGACTGACTAACGATCGTGACCGACTAACGATTCCATAACACACCACCTATACCCATGATAATGCTTCCCCGCTACAAGTCCCATTTTCGTGAAACTTGTGGTGACGTCGAGGGCCCGAGCACGACACGGTCAACGTGTTGACCCGAAAACATGAGGTTACCAACCCCGACCCCATAAACCGCTCATAAAGTTTCCTCTCATGTCCCGGACGCAACGCCTCGTGTCATTAAAGCGGAGTTGCCCAAAACAGGCCCACGGGCCCACCAAGCCCGGCCCGCGGGCCCTTCACGACACGAAAGGGGGTTCATTTCTCTTGGACAGTCATATCTCATGGTCACGAGTACCCTCACAGAGCCTCGTGTCGATCCAACCCCGTTTGGACACCTTGCCCCCACCAAAGGCCTTACGGACCAACCGGGCCCACCAAGCGGCCCGTCCCGACCCGAAAACCAAAATTTTTTTTTTGGGAAACTCATATTTCAATGTCCCGATGCCCCACGCCAAATTTCGTGTCAATCCGACCTCGTTTGGTAGGGTTTTCAAAAATTATGATTCCTCAAAAATTTAATATCTGTTCCTGTCACTATGCTAATTGTTCAGAATGCATATATAGGGAAGGGGTGGGTGTTGAGCGCCCATGCCTGGGCAAAGTTGGCTACCAAGCTAAAATATGGAGGTTCAACGTACGAGAAACCAAAGCCCCTCCCCCATGTTGCATACGAAGCTTGCCCAACGACTTGGTTTCTTGCACAACGACCCGAGTATACTGCCCCAAAGTTGCACGCCCATGGCCAGGCCAAGGCATGCCAAGGCGCCCATGGGCAAGCCAAAGGCATGCCTAGGCACGGCCAAAGCAAGCCAAAGGCACGGCCAAGGCAAGCCAAAGGCACGTCTAGGGCATGCCAAGGCACGCCCATGGTCAGGCCAAGGCTTGCCAAGGCACGCCCATGGCCAGCCCAAGGCATGCCAAGGCGCCCATGGGCAAGCCAAAGGCATGCCAAGGCACGCCCATGGGCAAGCCAACGGCATGCCAAGGCGCCCATGGCCAGGCCAAGGCACGTCCAAGGCATGCCAAAGCTCGGCCAAGACAAGCCAAAGGCATGCCTAGGCACGCCCATGGCCAGGCCAAGGCATGCCAAGGCGCCCATGGGCAAGCAAAAGGCACGGCCAAGGCATGCCAATGCGCCCATGGGCAAGCCAAAGGCATGCCTAGGCACGGCCAAGGCAAGCCAAAGGCATGCCAAGGCAAGCCAAAGGCACGTCTTGGGCATGCAAGGCTCGGCCAAGGCATGCCCCGGCACGCACATGGCTAGGCCAAGGCAAGCCAAAGGCATGCCAAGGCAGGCCAAAGGCACGTTCAAGGCATACCAAGGCGCCCATGGGCAAGCCAAAGGCATGCCAAGGCACGCCCATGGCCAGGCCAAGGCATGCCAAGGCGCCCATGGGCAAGCCAAAGGCACGTCTTGGGCATGCAAGGCTCGGCCTAGGCACGGCCAAGGCAAGCCAAGGCAAGCCTAAGGCATGCCAAGGCGCCCATGGGCAAGCCTAAGGCATCCCAAGGCAAGCCAAAGGCACGTCCAGGGCATGCCAAGGCGCCCATGGGCAAGCCAAAGGCATGCCAAGGCACGCCCATGGCCAGGCCAAGACATGCCAAGGCGCCCATGGGCAAGCCAAAGGCATGCCAAGGCACGCCCGTGGGCAAGCCAAAGGCATGCCCAGGCACGCCCATGGCCAGGCCAAGGCAAGCCAAAGGCATGCCAAGGCGCCCATGGGCAAGCCAAAGGCATGCAAAACTCGGCCAAGGCATGCAAAACTCGGCCAAGGCACGGCCAAGGCATGCAAAACTCGGCCAAGGCACGGCCAAAGGCATGCCAAGGCATGCAAAACTCGGCCAAGGCTAGCATATGGGTGCCTTCAAAAATTATGATTCCTCAAAAATTTAATGTCTGTTCCTGTCACTTTGCTAAATGTTCAGAATGTATATATAGGGGGGAGTGGGTTGAGAGCAAGCATGCCTTAGGGAAGGTTGCCCCCTTGTCATGGCTGTGGGCTGCCATGACATGCTTGCTCGTCCGTTCTAGGCATGATTTAAGGTCGATGGTGGGTTTACGAAATTTTGTGGTGCAACGACACGTCCCTTTTATCCAAACGAAGCGTGGCTGGGGTGCTGGGTTGCTTTACTCGTCCAAGGCTTGATTCTTGGCTTTCCTGGTTTGGTTTCGAGAAGCGGCTGCCGAGGTGTATTTGAGGCGATGGCTAGGATGTTGGATTCCTGATTGATGGATCCCCAACTGATTTGTCCGGGGGGCCTCTTGTACGTTGACCGCCTTGCCCGGAATGGCTAGTTCCCCCGGGGGGGTCGTCATACGGTAGTCGTGGGAAGTC
>NW_027501325.1:0-61722 GCF_021521415.1 Bidens hawaiensis | reverse complement strand
TGTTCGATCCCTTGAAACTCTTCATCAACTAACTTTTGTACGGCCTGCATCAAATCATCAAACTTTTAATAAATATGACATTATGATAAACAAAAAAAGGTAAGTAGCATACATTTGTCATTGTTGCAGTCACCAAAACGGTTTGAAAACCAAGCCCGTCAGGTTTTTGGGCCCGGTTTTTTAACGGGGCAAGAAACTTGCGGATATCCGGTCCAAACCCTCGATCAAACATTGTGTCAGCCTCATCCAATACCTAATAACATAAGATTTAAAATCATATTAAAAAATGTGAAATATAAACGGATACGTAACTAAAATTAAGGGTCAAGTTATTCTACAAAGGGGAACAATAAATGAAAAGGATTTCAGCCACACAAAAAAAGCCCCTAAAAAAATTAATAAAAAAATCATAGCTTAAAATTTGATAAAAAATGAAAAAAGTAAAAACACAAAAACGTGTCCACCGTCTTTCACGTTCTCAAAAAAAAAAAAAACAATGGTAAGTGAAAAAAGTCGCTGTGTCTTTTTGTTTATCATTGTGTTTTGTGTTTATTTTCGTCATAGATTGTGCCTTTTTTCCCTGACATTGCGTCTCTTTTTCTTTATATTGTGTTATATTACTCAACATTGTGCTATATTTTGTTCGGCATTGTGTTATATTTTGCGATCTATTGTGTCCTTTTTAGTTATCATTGTGTCTTTTCGTCAATTTTTTTGCATTTTTTTTACCGGGAATGATGGCTGAAACATTTTAAATTTTTTATTTTTTTCGTTTTTTATTTATATTTTGAGTTATGATTTTTTTTGTATTTTTTTGAATTTATTTTTAAGGGGTTTTTTGCAGTGTTTTAAAAACCGGTTTAAACCGGTTTTCGCACAGAAGACCGGTATTTTGAGTCCGGTATTTTTGACCGGTTTGCTAGAACATCGTACCGGCGGTTTATGTCTAAAATACCGGTTTTTACCGGCAAACCGGTTTTATGTCCGAGAAATTTTTGATATTTGCGGCCCATATTATTTCTATATTACTTTTAACCTAACAATTAACATTCAAATGTGTAAACTTTATGACGATTTTTTTTTAAAATTGAATGCTTTTGCATTATTTTTTTAATATGGATTAACATTTGGATTATTTTTTGTTATGAAATCATTTACTTTTGTGTTATTTTTGCATTAAAGTTACATTTATAAGAAATTATAAGGTAAATTATTCAACCGGTTGAACCTTCCAGTATAACCCGGTTCAACCGGTTGTACCATTTTTTAGCACAGTCCGGTACAAGTAAAATACGGGTTTTTAAAACATTGGTTTTTGTGTGGTCAGAAATCCTTCTCACACTTCTCATTTTTGTCTCCCTTTGTATTTTAACTTAACCCCTAAAATTAAACCATTTATAAGTAATAGGTTACCAGATATCTGATATCACCGTAGACCAAGTTCCCTTCTTCAATATGTTGAAGAACCCTGCCAGGTGTCCCCACCACCATGTCTATCGGTGAATTCAGTGCATCCTCTTGCGGTCTTATACGACCACCACCACTGACCATGGTTGACCTAAACCGAGCATGATGACTAATAGCCTTTGCAACACCAAATACCTGCAATAGTAAAGAAATATTATTTATTAAACAGACGCATGTCGTTCTTAGAAACAATGAAATCATGATATTATTATTATATTATTGTTAACCTGTTCGCATAGCTCCCGTGTTGGGCAGAGGACAACTGCACGTGGACGTCTGGGCTTCATCACCATGCCATTGATTGCTTCATCTTGTCTCAATAACTGATTATAAAATAATTAAATAAAAAAAATAGAACAAGTATGAGTGATTGTATACATGTATTATACTATATATATAAGTAAACGAATGGCATTTAATAAGCACTTACTATCAAAATGAGTTACCGAATAATCATCTTCCAAACTTAGTCCATACATTTTATCTTAATAAAACTTATACTTCATTTAAAGCAATCAAACCCCTAATATTGTCAAAATGCGCAACTCCTAAACCAAACAAACCTTCATTATAAACAATCAAAGTGTCTTCCCAGAACCGGTATAAAACCCCAACTAGTTAATATAAACTAGCCGAGAATCCGAGATCGAGCTCAACATTTCAACTAGTTAATATAAACGATCCAATCTCGAGTTCAACATTTTAACTAGTTAATATTAACAAGTCGACCTCTAGCACAACATTTCAGCCTGTTAATATAAACAAGCCGAGCTCGAGCTCGACATTATAGCTAGTTAACGTACTTCAGCCCGTTAATATAAACAAGCCGAGCTTAAGCTCAACATTTTAACTAGTTAACATAATTCAGTACGTTAATATAAACAAGCCGAGCTCGAAAACATTTCAGCTAGTTAACATATTTCAGCCCCTTAATATAAACAAGCCAAGCTCGAGCTCAGCATTTCAGCCTGTTCATATAAACAAGCCAAGCTCGAGCTCATCATTTCAGCTAGTTAACATATTTCAGCAAGTCAATATAAACAATCCGAGCTCGAGCTCAACATTTCAGCTAGTTAACATATTTCAGCTAGTCAATATAAACAAGCCCGAGCTCAAGCTCAACATTTTAGCTCATTAATATAAACAAAACGAGCTCGAGCTCAACATTTCAACTAGTTAACATATTTCAGCCCGTTAATATAAACAAGCCAAACTCAACCTCAAGCTCAACATTTCAGCTAGTTAACATATTTCAGCTAGTTAATATAAACAACCATAGCCCGAGCCAAAGCAAATATCTAAACATATAAACCTGCACAAGAGGCAACAAATAAGCAAGCGTCTTCCCGGAGCCCGTATGCGACCCCAACACGACACTCTTCCCCTCGATAACCTTCGGTATCCCAAACGCCTGTATTTCCGTCGGCTCGGCAATCCCCATCTCCTCTAAGGCCGCCAACACCTCATCACTCAACCCCAATTCACCAAACCCTAGAAAAATCTTGTCTTTTTCACTCTTTTTGTCAAAAGTTTGAACCTTTTGAGTCTCAGCTTGCAAAATCTTGGGTTTGGGCTTGTGGGTATTGGTGGGTATTGAGTCTTTGAGGTGTTTGAGTCTTAAACGTTCGAGTAGGAGTGAGTGTTTTGAAGATTCTAATGTGGGTTCGTCGGAGATGGTGGTGGCGGCGGTGGTGGTGATGGGTTTAAAGGATGGGTAAAGGTTAATGGGTCGGTAGAATTTGGGGAAATTGATTAAAGATTGTGTAAGACGGAAACTGGAGGTTGAAGATAATGATAAGGTTATGATTCTTGAACTGGTTGCCATTTTTTTGCAGTTGAAGGTCGAAGATTGAATGATTGAAAGATTGAAGAGTGGGTTTGATCTTTAAATGGATAAAAGAGTTGGAAAACACGGAGAAGCTCGAGTTCGGCTTGTTTTAATTTAAAACTCAAAAGTGGTCGAGAGTAGGTTTTTCAAGCTCGAGCGGTTGTAAACGAGTTGCGCCGAACTGAGCTTGTTAAGGCTTGAGTTTGGCTCGTAAGCTCTGTTTATGAGTAGTGTTAACTTGGGCCCTGTCTGTTTAGAGTTATATTTATTAAGCTCGAGCTCGGCTTGTGACAAAACCAACGGTGTAAACGAGTTAAGCAAGGTTGAGCTCGTTAAAGGTTGAGTTTGGTTCATTTTAACTAAAAAGGACTCAAGCTTTATGCCTAAAGTTTAAACTCAGAATGTGAACACTTTCTTTAAGCTCGAGCACAACCACAAGACCAGGGGTGTAAGCAAGCTTAGCGGGCCCAAACTCGTTAAGGCTTGAGTTTAGCTCGTTTAAACTTAAAAGGGCTTGAGCTTTAACCTTTGAGTTTAAGCCCATATCGTGAGTACTTTTTTCAAGCTCGAGCTCGGCTTGTGACAAGACTGGACCTGGATATGACCCGTAGAAAGAAATAGGTACTCAACGATTTTGTTCAACCCTTGTTTTTCTTAATTTCTTTTATTTCATTGTACATGATCCGTTTAAAAGTTAAATTATAAGACTAGATGTTCATGTATAAATAGGAAAAAATCCTTATAGTTTATACACATCCTGTCATGAGATTTGGAGGGGTGACATGGTTCGGTTCGGTTTAGATCGACCGATATGGTTAATCCAACATGATGAAAATTCGATATGGTCATGGTGATGATAATTGGATCATAAAACGGATCCAATTAGGTGTACCCGGGTTGGATACAACCCCACATGTAAAACTGGGAAAGGTTACATTTTGTAAGAATTTGGTTTAAAAATTATGAGATTTAATGTGATAGTGACAATTGACAAATACTTAAGTTTTATCTGAGTCAATAAAAATTAAATAGTAATAGCACTTTCACATGGTAATAGGAAATCTTAATAATTTTACACTTGCAATTGTTAAAATTTAAGCATTTGCAACATCACAAACAAGTAATTGAGTGCACAAACTATGTAAGAATGTGCATTACATTTTTTTAAAGAATTTACTACTAGTAATACTGCACCGATGTCTACCACACAAAACTCGAATCCTCCGCCTCCAAATTACGGAGTACCTTACACCACACCAAGATATACTCTTTTTTTCTTGTCTACATCATCAATACACGGTGGAAACCATATTGATACTTGTCTACATTTTCTTGTCACCATTTTGAAACCTGCAACGAGATTTACCTTACAAATGCATATAATAGAAAATTTGAAAACTTAACAATAGCGAATGGATTGCTTTAAGCTATTTCATTTAATTGTTTTGAGACTAAATTGTAAGTCAACCTGTTAGTAACGTTTTTAATCATTGTAACCTAAAATTAAAATTCAGAAATGAAATCGAACCATACTAAACCGTTACTAACAATTTGATTTTACTAATTAGTTTGTGGGGTTGGATACAAACTTATGACTTAGAAGCATGTCAAATGCCAAACAATGTTGGGAAAAACAAACTACACAACACTTCACAAGCTCACAAAACTATTTATTTTCTGGGTGCAAACTTTTCATGGGTTGGTCGCGGATTTATTTTACTCAAGCACGCTTAATTATTGAATTTCCATCGCATCCACAATTAATACATCCAAAACTCGATGATATTTGAGGCGACTTATTGCTTGTGAATAAGATGACAATTTCTATTTAAGCATGTTTGAGTGGGAGCAATCATAAGATGTCTTCATTCAAGCAAACGAAAACAAATAAGTGAGCTCTTCGCAAATAAAGCAGACAATGTTGCAAAGCATGAGTGGTCGAATGTTAAAAACACATTAGAAAGATATTTGACATACGCTTTTTGGACTAAAAAGGAAGTCAAGCCGTTAGTAACGTTTTCGATCATTGTAAATCAAAATCAAAGTGTATTGTGAAACATATCGACCCAAATGGTTGCCAACGATTTGATTTTACCGTTAAAATCTTGTAGGGCTGAATAAAAAGCTTATAATTATGTCAAATGCTAACCAAATAAGATGGTATGCTCTCCACATAAACGTGTTTTACGCCCAAATCATGCTGATAAAACTTTGGTCAGGTGATTGCTTGTCAATGATAGGACAACTCCACGTTTAAGTATATTTAAGACCATGTGTAGTAATAAAGCTCCACTACCAGGGGTTATGTGTCACGTGGCGCCCAGTCAGAGTTATGGTTTTGTACAAAAACAAGCTGTAGTCATAACTCTCCACTGCCAGGGGTTATGCGCTACGTGGCGCCCAGTCATTATTAATTTTATTTGTTTTTTTAAATACTAAATCATTTAAATAAATTAACATAAAATTAAAAATTACATTAAACTTCCAAATAAAAAATACATTAAACTAAATTAAAAAAAAATACATCAAATTAAAATAAAAAAACATAAATAATACTAATAAAACTAAAACTCATTTATATTTTTCTAAAATTTTCGCTCGTCGATTGGCTTTTAGAGATTGAACTATCGGGTCGTCTTCGGATAGCTCGTTTGATAAAATCTCGATGTCTTTGTCCATCTCATTCCTTCGAAGTAGGTCGACGGCGTCCAAATTTACTTGAAGTCGTTGGGTTCCAAGTTGGTGTAAATCTTGGAGTCGAGAGTTCATTAATTGGAATTGGCTTTCCAATTCGGGATTCGAACCCGTTGCCGACGACGAACCGGCCCCTTTCCCCTTTCCTTTGCCTTTGGTTCTTCTACCCCCCGGCCGAGGCATGTCGGTAGTATTCACGGGGTCATTATCGCTTAAGTAGAAGTTTCGAGCGTCGGAACGAAGCGTGTCTGGATCAACCGAAGATGATGTTTTAGACTTTTTTTTACGCGGACCACCTTCGCCTTCGGCTTCGCCTTCGGCATCTAACACCATGCCCCATTTTGGGTGATGCCTCAATAGGTCTTTCCAAATGCCAAAGTAGTTGAAGGTCTCGCCGACCTTATGTTGAAACTCAACCAACGCGTTATCCATGACTTCCGCGTCCGAGAACCGCTACTCCTAGTTCGATTCATCCGAGAGAAAACCGCATGGAAAGCCATGCATTTGGTGTTTATGTCGCCCCATTTTGACAGTAACGAATCTTTTTCTCGACGCGAGTTCCCGCCAAGGTTGTGAAACCTCTCTATAATTTTGTGCCAAAATACCCCCGTTTTTTGATAGTTCGCTAAAAAAATAAAAACATTACAAATTTAATGTTTGTTATAAGAAATTTAAAAATATATATATGCATTTTAAAAACCTACCGCATTTGGCATCTTCCGATATTTGACACCAAGCACGAGCACATAGTACGCACTCGTCGATACTCCACGTTATCACCGTCTTTTTAACCCGAGGTTCGCCGGCAGACTTCTTTGCGTGTTTTTTCGAACGTCCGCGTTGGCTCGAACCGCCCTCGGGTTGTGTCTCCGGCATGAACTCGACCTCGGGTTGGGTCTCCGGGGCGGGTTGGGAACCCGAACCCGGAAAAATGTTTGTCATTGGGTTTTGGAAACCGGGCAACGCATTTGGCATAGAGCTTTGTAGAAGTGCAAAGTACGCGGCCATTTGCGGGTCATACATTTGCGGGACGGATATGGTTGGCGTCGGGGCGGTAGATTGGTTCGGTTGTGGATTTTGGTTGGCTTGACGGGCATATTGACCGAAATCGAGAATATTTTGGTTGTTGTTTGGAAACATGATGGTAGAAATATTAGTGTAAAAGATATAAATATTTGTGTAAATTGGTAGATTGGAAGGAATGTGTTAAAAAATATGAGTTTGGTTTGTTTATATATAGTATAAATATAATTAATTAATTTTTTTTTAAAAACCCCAACGGCTCCAAGACCAACGGTATTTTTTTTGGATGTGTGTGCCATTCTCGCGTTGTATCTAAAACGCACAACATAACGCGGGGGGGGGGGGGGGGGGGGGGGGTTGTACCCCCCACGTTTTCACCCACAACGCAGCCATTACACATGGTCTAAGTGAGAGCAATCAATGTATGGCGTCATCACGTGATGTTTAACAAAACGAACAATATAGCTAAGTATGATCAGTCTGATACTACAAACCCGTTCAAGATAAAGATAAACCTAACAAACCGGCTATATACATTAATTACAAATAATTTTATAAATAACACCGTTTTTAATATGAATTTTAGAAAATCGTTTTTTTTGTTAACCATATACAAAACCACTCTAATTTGAACATTTATAAACCTATCGACGATTTTTTTAAAAAATTAACCGTAAAACCAAACTAATAACCGTTTTCACCAGACTGGATCATAAACATCCTTAATTACATAAATAAAATACAAAAATCTAATAGATCAATCACATTGTTTCTAGTGATAATGGTACAAATAGGAAATCAAAAATAAACTAGAATGGTAATAAATTTGCAGATTATTTAGATGTTTTACTAATAAAAAAAATTTATATAAACATAATTTTATACTTCTAATACTTTTAATTATTTATAAAATCTTACTTATATTAACACGTTATAAACTAAATTCAAACCGATTACACCCGCGTTAACTATAACCACACGAATCTATTTAACAATACGATAGACGATCCAACAAACACCCATAATATAGCAAACAACACACCAAGAACCGAAAAAAACACAATACTTCTACTTGAACTCGGTTTTCCTAACCTTGCCATGGTTGTAGTGCGGCTAGTGGTCGAGGCGGAAGAAGCTAAATTTACAATTCTACCCCTGCTAAAGCTAGATATTCGCTTAAACGCCCTGTTCACAAGTGCACTACTTTCTGAGGCGGAAGCCGGAGTGGTTGGTATTGAATCAACAAAAGCCCATAAAGCAGATGAAAACTGAGAATCCGGATTATTATTGTCCGTGTTTTCGGGACATTGATTTAGATTTAGATAATATTCGGGTTTGGCGACGTTTCCTTCGATTACCACACCTAAAATTAAAAACCACGAAAAACGCGGAGAAAAAACACATTATCAGCTAATGATATTATACCGCTCATGAAACGGGCTAAGAAAGCTTGGTCTTGAACTCCACGAGTTGGCCTCGAGAGCTCTTGCCATTGGCCCATTATCCATCTGATCATGAGCCCGATAACGTTAGAAAAAATGTAAAAAAGAAAACGACATGATAAACGACTAAATATTATTCTACAAACTTACTAGTATCGAGTTATTAGTTACTTATATATTATCTTTTCACATTTACACGTCCTGTTTAGAAATCTCGGGTACAAATTCAGTACCTGATGACAGGTTGGAAACGGGCCTGCTAACTGTCTGCATGCTCGTCATGCTGCTAACGTTTTGATCACAGTGATTCCATAGATTGTAGCTTACTGGAAGTTCGTCGAGAAACTCGTGACCGTTTTCGGGCCCACCGGGCCCGGGCCCAAACTCCAAATTGTCCATATTATGGTAAAAGTCGAACTCTGATAACGAATTAAAATCAGTAACCGGGTCACAAATTCCCATTTCTGGACCGATCAAATCATCGATTTCAAGAAAATCTTTCTCGACATGACTCGTTGAACCCTCGGTTACGGGTTCAGGAAGAGCTTCGGGCTGGTCAATAATTTTATGCAAAAGCGCGACAATATCATCCGAAAAGCCCGTTTCTTCTTGTGTATTTATATTTTCGAATTTATTTATCGGGCCAGGGCCCGAGTCCGAAATGGGCTTTTGGGCCAAAAGAGAATCAATATCCAAACAATCTTCATCATCCCATTCTTCTTCAACAAACGGTGCACCGTACTGCTCACCGTTCTTAGGCCCGGCCCCACTTTTCTTGAATATTTTGGACAACACATAGTGTTCTTGAGCACTCGGGCATCTTTTGAGTTCTTCTTCATTCAAGGTGTACTCATGCATGACCCAATCGGTTCTTAGGCCCGAGGGTGCACGGCCTTGATAATAAACGAGGGTTTTTATATTCCCGACTGATGATGATTTTCGTTTGATGACTCGGTCTTTACCGGTTGCTTTCCAGTAACCATTCCTTGTGGCTCGACTTGATCTTCCACCGTTCGGGTATTTTCTATCTCTTGGGCTGAAAAAGAACCATTGTCGGTCCCCGGTTTTCAACTTAGATAGCCCTGCATATCATAAAGAAATAATATTAGAACTTTGACCGATTTTGACTTGAAAAGTACCAAAAAGTTGCTTACTTTTGTTAAATACTTGCAAAAAAAATCCTAAACTAAACAATCAGCACAACAAGCAAAACTCATAACAAATAACAGTCAATAAATAATAAACAATTTGAGCTCAAGCTTTATTAAAAAAGCTCCAACCAAGCCGAGCTCAATCTCTAGTAAGTTAACGAACCGAGCTCGAGCTTAATGAAAAAAGCTCCAACCAAGCCAAACTTGAGCTCTGGTAAATCAAAACAAGCCAAAGCTAGAGCCTGGTTGAGCTCGGGCTCGGCTCGTATACACTACGGAAGAGTCAAAACTTTTAGAGAACATAACCATTAACGGTTTCCCTCCAAAGAGTTCATACAAATTCAATATTTAAAATATGTAACTCTCGTTTATATTAAGATAGTTTGAATAGGTTTGATTAATTTTTATTATATATTTAATATTCCAGATATGTAGCTTGTAACCGATTTCCTTTTCCTTTTCTTGTATTTATACCTTGCTATTATTAATAACGGATTAAATTGGTTTGATAAACTTATTCACCAAATAATCACAAAATTCTAAACTTAAAACAATCAAATTCTTCAATGAACAAGATCCTAAACTAAACAATCATCACAATAAACAAAACACACAACAAATAACAAACGAGCCGAGCCCGAGCTCTATTCAAAAAGCTACAACCATGCCAAGCTCAAGCTCTCGTCAACGAGCCAAACAGCCAAGTCGAGCTCGGGCTCTGCTCATATACATCATAAAATCAAAACCTAAAACAATCAATCAATCAATAAAGCATTTCATAATATCAACAAACCCTAACTAATAACAAATAACAGTCGATAAATAATAAACGAGCCGAGCTTTATAAAAAAAAGCTCAAAACCAACCAAGCTCGAGCTCGAACTCTTGTTAAGTCAAACGAGCCAAACTCGAGCCTAGTCGAGCTCGGACTCGGCTCGTTTACATCACAAAAGAGTCAAAACCACCAAATAATCACAAAAATTAAACAGCATCATAAACTGCACAATCATCACAATAAACAAAAAACAAATAACCGTCGATAAATAATAAACAAGCCGAGCCCGTGCTGAGCTTAAGAAAAAAGCTTGAAACAAGTCAAACTCGAGCTCAAACTCTCGTAAGTCAAACGAGCCAAACTCGAGCCTCGGGCCCAGCTCGTATACACCACAAAAGAGTCAAAACCAACAAATAATCACAAAAACCAAAACTTTAAACAATCAAATACTTCAATCAACACAATAAACAAAACCCACAACAAACAACACTCAATAAACACTAAAACAGTAATAATATTATTAAGTATTGACATACCAGGTAACTCTTCTGGGTCCCACTTATACACATCAACTTCGGCAATAATATCCATCTGAAGCGATCTCCGGCAGATCTTCCTCTTCAAATAATACAAAACCAGTTCTTCATCCGTCGGATGAAACCTAAACCCAGGTGGAAAACACTTAGAACCCATCAAAATTAGACCAAATTGAGATATGGGTTTGCTGAATAATCAATCAATTGACTGAATTGGAAAGTGGGTTTGGAGAATTAGACCAATTGGGATATGGGTTTGCTAAATAATCGATCAATTGACTGAATTGGAAAGTGGGTTTGGAGAATTAGACCAACTTGGGATCTGGGTTTGTTAAATTATCGATCAATTGAGTGAATTAGACCAAATTGGGATCTGGGTTTTCTGAATAATTGATCAGTTGATTAAATTTGAGTGGTGGGTTGAAAAATTAGACCAAATTGGGATCTGGGTTTGTAAAATTATCGATCAATTGAGTGAATTTGAGTGGCGGATTAGAGTAATTGGTTGATCGGAGAGTGAATTTGGGGGAATTGAAGGAAACGTGTTGAACAAGAAAGAAATTGAGACCCCCAATTTGGGGGGATTTTGTGGGTTATGTGTTTTCTGGTTTGTTTATGGGTTTTTATTTGGTGGGTGAATGGATGGATGATGAGTATCTAGGAAGCTACCTTAAAGTTTTGTAATTGACATATTTACCCGTATGTCTTGATAATTTTTTGTTGCGTTTGAAACCGTCTTCAATACTTCAATACCTAAGTGAGTCTTCTTAGGATAATAGGATGAGATGCCAAATGTTTACACTGATTTTGACGCTTCAAGTCTGACATACCCAAAAACATCATCAAAGAGGCAACCCGCCATTATGAAAAAACTCTATGTTAAGTCAGGTTTTGGACTTGAGTGTGTCTTGAGAACCAACACGTCTTTATATCTTTGTGTTTAATGCTTTTGGTTTTGTTGTGTCTGATGTTTTAGAGCTACTTAGTCATGCCATTGTTATGGCCTAAGTAAAAGTAAGGATTAATAAATGCATTTTTAAACGAATTAGTTTTGTTTTCTGATAAGGGCTAGTAGTGTATAGATTGTTATCCTTAGACCGTGTGTAGTCAAAACACCTCACCATCAATTGAGAATTATGCAAAAAGTGGCGTAGTGGGCAAAACGCCATAACTCTCCTACAAATAATTACATTTATTCCCTTCTTTCTCCTCTCCCCACACACAAACTCATGTAGAAAACGCTTCCCCAAAACGCTACCCCCATAACGCCTAAAAAGCGGTGTTTTCCAACATTACGAAGAAAAATGCATGGGATACCTTATCCACTATGCTTGATGTTATACCTTTATTTTCATGAACATGTATAATCTTATATTTTTTTAAAAAAAGAAAAAGAAAGTTGAAAGAAACAAAGATGAGTAGATGACAAATTTAAGATTTTAACTATGTATGGGTGAGTATGAAGTTTCGTTGAAGATGTCTCCAAACTTTGGTGATGATACTTGCACTACTTAAAGTTTGACAAATGGCATATTCACTCACTTTCAAGTTTGAAGTTACATTATTTTCTTTTTATTAAATAATAACTTTAAGTTTATATTTATATAAATTTATGTAGAACATGATAGTTCGGTCTATATTTTGCTTTCCCTTTGACTACATGTCACCTTTCTTATTTGCTAAATTAGTAGCATGCACTTTATGTTATGTTAAAAAGTAAAAAAAAAATGTAAAGTCAGGAATTTCTTTTTGATGTAGGATTTGTATCTCTTAAAAAATAGAGGTAAGGTTTGCATAACCCGTCCCATTTCTCTATAAGCGGACTTCACTGTTGGCCCAGACGGATCAAACAATCATATCAAACAACCTTATCAAACAAACGAACACGATATATTGGTGTGACAACCCACGACTCTTTTTATATAATCAAACGAACATAACAAACAAACTTCACGAACTTATCAAACGTACATGGAGATGAGACTCCTTGACTCTCTCATAAAACTAATAATCTAGACCCTATATATAGACTACTAAACGTGCTTTCCAAGATATACCTTTTTCTAAACCTACTACAATTCAATTAAGTAAAATAAATAAATCATAATAAACCCTTAACTTTATTAATATTCAAGATTAATCCTTCACTTATTGTGCGTATTTATTTATTTATTTATTTATATGTACATATTAGGCTAAGTGGTGTCACAATTTCACTTTCAAGTTTCAAGTGATACATGCTCAGTCAAGCATTTGCATCACATCACTCCAACTTAGACATATATAGGCATTGTTCACACTTAGATGTAACACATTTAAATTCTTCGGTCATTTTGTTGACCAATATTTTCGTGGTACAAGACAACTGGACGAGATACCTAGTCACCTCGTATAAATAAGATTTTGTGTTAAACTAACTTTAGGTGGGTAATATGTATAGCAGAAAACATAAAACAGAAAGACACTAATTAGTTCCGGAACTAAAACAAAATATAAACAAAAAAATATATAAAAATTAAAGTGGACTTTGTCGGTCCCGGTCATTGAGGTGGGCGACTTAGGTTGGTTTTCGTTACAAAAAAATATAAAAATTGAAGTGGTCCAATGGGGTGGCCTCAGTCTATGAAACTCAGACGTTGATAAACCCTGAGCGTTGTCGGTCCCAAGTGTCGAAGCGGCGAGTCTACGTGGTCTCCATTACATTGGTTACGATACCAAAAGTAAAGGAATTTTTTTTGTTGTTTATTCATTTGTTGTTGCTGTTGTCACCCTTGGCATTTTTATATGCAAGGTTGGCTCGTGCGCGTGCATTGTGGTAAAATGACAGCGTTTTTCATAAACTAAAATGTACGGCATTCATGTTTAACTACTGAGTATTGATTTTTTTTCTTGTGGAAGTGAGGGTTTGTTAAGTTCTTTATTCGGATTTTGACACTGTTAACTGAAATATGAATCACGATTGGATTTGTTTGGAACGATTTGAATAATATGGGTATTTTGGTCATTTCACTGAAAAAATTCTGACGGAGTTGGTTTTGGGAACGAAAAAGGTTAAAAAGGATACCATAGTGGCGAATATGACAAAAAGTCTCGTTTTTTGCTGTACTGGTTAAAACACTAAACCACACGGACGAAAACAAACGTAACTCTAGTTTTTCGTTAACACATTTTGATTATCCTATAAGTATGTAGTGTTTCAAACCTACATGTAACTTCTTATTAAATATGACATTTAATTACTTATGTAACAAAAACAGAAATCATAGTAAATTCAATGTATGGAACTATGGATAGCCATTTCCATTAAAAATTAATTAATGCAACTTGTGTACAAATTCATATGATGCCATCTTAAGTTCTTAACATTCAAAATGCTTTTGAGAAACAAAATCTCCGTCTTCTTGTTGTTGTCGTTAGCAATATTTATACATTGCGAAGCGTTACGTCGACACCATAAGTTTTTTGTAAGTGGTTGTCTTTTGAAGTTCCTCGTCCGGTTCTTTGATTTTGCGTGTACATATCTTATCGTGTAGGTGAAGGAGGCATCATACACACGCCTTTGTGAAACGAAAGACATTTTAACTGTAAACGGGCAATTTCCAGGACCAACGTTGCACGTTCGTAAAGAAGACACCATTTATGTTAAGGTCCATAACAATGGAAGATACAACATCACCATTCATTGGTATTTCATCTTTTATCCATTATAAATTATTACTTTATAACACATGAACATATTCAAGTGAACGTTTTTTTAATATAACCTCTGCCGTTCAAAAAACATTGTAGGCACGGAGTAAAACAACCTAGGAATCCATGGTCAGATGGTCCTGAATATATCACACAATGTCCGATTCAACCCGGACACTCATTTAACTATAAGATCATATTTTCTTTGGAGATTGGGACGATTTGGTGGCATGCTCATAGCGACTGGTCTAGAGCCACGGTCCATGGTGCAATCATAGTGCACCCCAAGTCGCGCACAAACTACCCGTTCTCCATGCCCCATGAAGAAGTGCCCATAATTTTAGGTAACACATACATGGTTTATTACCTTTATTAAACATAATTAAACATAAATTTATTTTTGGCGAATTTATGGTAGGCGAGTGGTGGAAAGAAGATATAATGACAGTGCTACAAGAATTTGTAGAATCCGGTGGTACCCCTAGAGACTCCGATGCTTATACCATCAACGGCCAACCCGGTGATCTTTATCCGTGTTCAAGTGAAGGTTAGCTTAGTAATTTCACATACACATACACAAAAAAAAAATATGAATATATTATTTTGACATTCTTTTGTTTAAATTTGTTAACTTTCAGAGACATTCAAGTTAAATGTGACATATGGCAAAATATATCTTTTACATATGGTAAATGCAGCCATGAACGAAATCCTCTTTTTCAGCATTGCAAATCATTCACTAATAGTTGTGGGAGCCGACGGTAGCTACACCAAGCCACTAACAAAAGAATATGTGTTAATCTCACCCGGCCAGACACTCGACTGCTTGCTAGAAGCCAACCAAGTGCCACCACACGGTCGTTACTACATGGCAACCAGAGCATATACTACTGCTACCAATACCCCTTTCAATAACACCACCACCACCGCAATAATCCAATACAATGGTGACGACTATATATCCACCACCTCTCCTATCCTCCCTTCGTTACCTTATTACAACGACACCACCACGGCTTTCGAATTTATTAATAGTCTTAGAACTTTAGACCCCCTTTTATTCCCTTTAGATACACATGACACACAAATTTATTCCACCATTTCAATAAACACATTCCCATGTCGAAACAATACATGTGATGGTCCAAATGGCACGCGGCTAGCGGCTAGTATGAATAATATTAGCTTTGTATCTCCATCCATTAGCATACTTAAAGCTTACTATAATCACATTACTGGTATCTTTGGCACTAACTTTCCTAGCAACCCGCCTTTGTATTACAACTTTATGGGTAGTAATCTACCGTTGTTTCTACAAACGCCCGAGCGAGCCACAGAAGTCAGGGTGATAGAGTATAACTCGATCGTTGAAGTGGTTTTTCAAGGTACCACATTGGTCGTGGGACTTGATCATCCAATGCATTTACATGGATTTAGTTTTTATATCCTCGGTTGGGGATTTGGTAACTTCGACCCGTGTAAGAACCCACTGAGCTATAACCGGGTAGACCTGCCATTTCGGAACACTGTTCTTGTTCCCATAAATGGTTGGGCTACAATTAGATTCAAGGCTATTAACTCGGGTAAGACACTTATGTTAAAGACATATCTTCAATTATGAATTACCTTCTTCATTATACTAATGCTTGCTTTTTTATTATACGGTATTGGGCCCGGCCCATGGGCTTCTATCGGACCAGTCAGGCCCATTGGGTTTTACATGGATTTGATTTTTTTTTTGTTACTAATATGATATATGAGTGTGGTTTATGCATTGTCATCTCGAACGACATCTTACATGGGGGATGAATACAGTGTTCATTGTTAAAGATGGAAACAGGACAGAAGAACGCATGCTACCACCGCCTCGTAAGATGCCTATGTGCTGATCATGAGTATGCATATCTTATACTAGTTATAAATTTCTTAAATTGTTTCAATAATAACTATAATGCATTGTTGAATTGAAATAACATAATATTTGTGTTTAATCTATATTCCTCAAATAGAAAACTAACTTTGCTACAAAACAAAGTTATAATGAGAATACTTAGTTGTAGTCTTGTAGATATACACATATAGATATACAAAGTGATGTAAAATAGTTTAAGTTTGTTAAGTATTTGATTTTAATTAAACAATCTTTTTTGAGAACAAGACTAAGTAAAACTCGATCTTTTTTTTTTTGAAAATAGAGAGAGTCGCGGCACGTGTTGTGCATGATTATTTATTCGGTACATAGGAGGTTTCTGGTGTTGAATCAAGCGAAGTAAATTTAACCAAGAAAGCGAAAGTAGACCCTCTCTTGTCTTGTTGGTGATCATCCAAATAAAAACATGTAACTAAGAGCCCAAACATTACACGCACAACCAAATACCTGATCCAGTTGAAGTTGAACTCTGGGGGAAGAACTAGCACCATCCAAGCGAGAAAGGAACAATAAATGCCGAGAAGCTACCAATAAATTTCAAAATGGTGTAAAAGACATCCCTCATTACTTGCCGACGACTACAAGGGTAGAAAATGCAACGATGCCAATGATCTTAAACACTATGTTATTTTCCAAATTAGCGCGTATAATTTCATACTCTATTGTTTTGGCTGGTAAAAAATAAAAAAGTTCTTGCTTTTAGATGTAAAATGGTAAATTTAAAGAAATAACATGTGAAAACAATAAAATAAAATAAAATAAAACTTTCCGGTCAACGGTCGTGTTCGTGTCGCGTTTGGGTTCACGTTTCTGACATGATTTTTGGGTTTACACTGCGTTGTGAATTAACTACACACTTTTTAACACCCCTAAATTTGAGATTCCAATGGAGATGTTGTACCCTCGCGGTTAAATCCATCTTCGTCGATGATTCTGATGCAAATACTTCCGAAAACATTGTTTACATCGATTAGCTCAACATTCATAGATAATATATATGGTTAAAGTAAATGTGTATTGATTAATACATTTTGAACCCACGAGATATGAAAACTATAATATGTTTTAATTAGTTGTTCGAAAGAAGTTTATTTGTAACGCGTAAGTTCTTAAAATAAGTAGTTTTCGAAACTTACCTATGGATCCGTCCTACATATATAATAATAATAGTAAATGTGCACCATAGATGTGGATGTTGTTTCAAAATGTAATTATAACAGAGAGTCAGGTAAGCGGACAACAAGCTACGTCGCCACCTCCTTTTAAATGACAAAACCGATCATACTGAAAACAACGTTATAATTTAAAAATTAAAAGAGTGATATGTGTAGTCTCACCAAACAAACATAATACGGATACATAATAATTCATATATAAAAAGTTCTTGCTTTAAATCTATAAAATCCTCCAGCAATTTGAAACGAAATTAGCATCTCGGCATGTGAACTGGCGGTGGCAGCATGCTTTCTTGAGGTTGTTTGCCATTCTTAATGATGAAGACCGTATTCATCCCCCATGTAAGATGACGTTCTAGATGACAATGCATAAACCATACACCTATTTAACATCAATAGAAAAAAGACAAGGCATTATATATAGATAACAAAAATAAATAAAACGTGATTGGTAATTTAGGGGTGTTTAGCTGAGCTTCTTAAAACTGCTTATCTGCTTATTTGATTTTTGAAAATCAACGGCAATTGTGAAAAGCTCCAATTTGAAGCTTTTCAAGCTTTAAACTAAAGCTTACCAAAAAACTTTTACTTTTCAAAAATCAAATAAACAAATAAGCAGTTTTAAGAACCTCACTCAAACACCTCCTAGTTAATATAAATTTTATTATCTTACCTGGGTTTGAAGCCCTAAATCGAATCGCAACCCATCCATTTATCGGGACGATAACAGTGTTTCTAAATGGCGGGTCAACTAGGTTATAGTTCAAGGGATCTTTCTTTTCATCATAGTTACCGAACCCCCATCCGACAATATAAAAATTAAACCCATGTAAATGCATAGGATGATCAAGCCCTGCAACCAAACTAGTCCCTTGAAAAACCATTTCCACTTTTGTCAAATATTCTAACACCTTAACTTTTGTTGCCTTCTTAGGTGTGAGTAGATACAATGGTAAGTTATCACCAGTAAAGTTGTAATATAATGGTGGAACATCAGGAAAATGTGGGCTAAACACGCCGTTGATGTGATAATAGTATGCCCTAAGTATATCAACCGAAGGAGAATCGAAGCTAATGTTGTTCATACTAGCCGCAAGTCGTGTACCATTTGGACCGGCACATGAGTCGTTTCTACATGGAAATGTGTTTATCGAAACGGTTGAGTATATTTTTAAGTCATACGCGTTTAATGGGAATAAGAGTGAGTCTAGGCTTCTAAGGCTACCAAGGAAGTTAAAAGCGGCGGTGGTGTCGTTATAATATGGTAGGTTAGGCAGTATAGGAGGTGTGGTGGTTATAATAAGACTACCATTACTGCTGTATTGAAGGATTCCGGTGGTGGTGGTGTTGTCAAAACTAAGCTGACTGGCGGAAGCGTATGCTCTAGCTGCCATGTAGTAACGGCCTCCTGGTCGAACTTGGTTTGCTTCAAATATGCAATCAAGTGTTTGACCAGGGGCAATTACTACATATTCTTTGGTCAATTGCTTGGTGTACATACCATCGGCCCCCACAACGGTTAGTGAATGATTTGCAACGGCGAAAAAGAGTATTTCGTTCATTGCTGCATTTACCATACGCAACATGTACCTTTTTCCATATTCCACATTTAACTTGAAGGCACCTATAGAAATGTGATCAACACTATAGATAAATATACTCAAAAGTTTCGACTTTTACGTATGTGAAATTACTAAACTAACCTTGGCTTGAGCATGGATATAGATCACCGGGTTGACCATTGATGGTGTAAGCATCCGAATCTCTAGGAGCACCACCGGATGCGACAAATTCCTCTAGCACTTCCATCACATCCATTTTCCACCATTCGCCTAAAAATAATTTGACACGACTAAAATTATAAACGTCAATAGACTGGACAGGTTGATTATTGGATCAAAACGGGTCGGCATAATCATTATTAATAATAAAATGTGACACACAAAATAATTGGCTAATTAATAATAAAATGTGTAAAGTTTGCTACTTCTAATAAAACATAACCATTTAGAAATAAACACTAATAATGTATCTTGTTTGTGTGTAAAACATGTAAATGTACCGAATATTATGGGTACTTCTTGATCGGGCTTGGGGAAAGGGGAGGGTGTGCCAGGCTGGGGGTGCACCACAATCGCACCATGGACCGTGGCTCGAGACCAGTCGCTATGAGCGTGCCACCAAAGTGTTCCAACCTCCATAGAAAATATGATCTTATAGTTAAATGTGTCACCCGGTTGAATTGGGCATTGTGTGACATATTCAGGACCATCTGACCATGGATTTCTAGGTTGCTTTACTCCATGCCTGTGATTTAAACTTATCATTTAAAATATGTTGATATACATAGAATCAATATTTATAGAGGTTAAGAAGAAGTATGATTCAATGTACGCGAATTATAATTCATTAAAATTAAACTAAATAAAAAAAAGATACAATTGGAATGTTTAATGAAATTCCCATTAACATTATCATTAACACTAAAAAAAATATTATTTTCTTGGAAACGGAGAGATTTTTAACTCTATTTTATATTGTTCGTATTTTTGGTATGCTTATAGAAACTGTAAAGTTTTCTTTTCTTGAGATGAGTGGTTAAAAAACTTTGTTTTGTTTTTTATTTCTTGCCGAATTCTACGTTTTTAATATAATCTCTGTCATTAAAAAAACACTAAGAAAATATTGATATGTAAATTTGAGTTAGTATAATAATAATAAATTACTCAATAAATAAACATAACTTTATTATAATAAAATAATAATAAAATGTGCATAATATTCATATAATAAAGTGTAATATAATATGATGTAGTGTAATATAATATATTATGATATAATATGATACAATATTTCATGTAATATTATTAACTATGCATTATTTATTTTTATCAAAATTTTGAATAGCAATGAAATTGTTAATTAGTTTTCAATCACTTTGAAAAAAAAAAGTTTAAATCCTTCTATTCAAATCTTTCGATTTGTTATTGTCTTATAAAGATCTTGACCACTTACTTCTTTTAGTTTAATATAGGTTCAAATGAAACAAGCAGAAGTTGGACCATATGTTCAATTTACCTTTAAATATCATTTTTTTTAAAATGTTAAGAGAATTCACAGTCGATCCTTCATATTTATATAAGTGAGTTATCTATATTGTATGGAGTGGTTTTGAGTGGAGAAGAAATAAAATTTTGTTGTTCATCAGTAAATTTAGTATGTTCAGCCTTTTTAATTTGTTAATATTTTTTGAAAGTGACTGTGATTGAAGAATATATAATAGGTCATACATAATTATATAAAAAATATTATTTAATTGAATATGAGAGGAAAAACAAGTGATTTTTTGTATAATTACATATATAAGATGAAAAATAGACTATGAATGCTCTTATATTACTTGAACAAAAACTAATAAAATATGTTTATGACAATGTTAGACACGGTCATGTAATCTCGTGATAATGTTTCATTTTTAGTTAATAAACCAAATTAAATTTCACTAAAAATAAACACAAAACAGAATAATAATAAACCAAAATTGGTGTTTAAAATATTCTGAAGCAAAGAGTTCTCATACCAGTGAATGGTGATATTATATCTTCCATTGTTATGCACCTTGACGTAAATAGTATCTCCTTTATTAACATACAAAGGTGGTCCAGGAAATTGCCCGTTTACAGTTAAAATGTTTTTGGTTTCACAAAGACGAGTGTATGATGCTTCCTTCACCTAAAGGATAAAAAAAACCGGATGTCACACATTTACATAAACATGCAAAAGAATGAAAACTTATGTTCCATTTCAAAAAAAAATTACTTACAAAAAACTCATAGTGTCGAAGCAATGCTTCGCAAAATACGAATTTCACTAACGCGATAAAGATTAACGACACAATCTTGCTACACGACATGTTGTAATACAAGGTGATGCCTCACACGGTTTCTGTAGTCGATATCACATGAATTTATACACAACTGTTTGAGGTGTGATATAAATTCTAAAAAGTAATGTCTATATGATAATATATTCTTACTCTTTTGTATTTGACTTATTATGGTTGAAAAAACCAATTAATGTAGCGTTGAAACTAATATTCATTCGGATAATATGATAACAATGTGAAGAATATGATAACAATACGAAGAATGGCAGAAAACACGGTTTTATGTCAGATTGTAAAGTCGTATCTCATATTTAATGCATAATTGATGGATATAAGGCATGTTTGTTGGTTTATTAAAAGTTACACTTCAAATTCCATGTACATTTTTTACTATTAGTTTTTATACAATAGTTAGAACTTAGAAGTATAAAAAAATAAAAAAAAGTCGGTGATCTATTAGTAATCTATTGCCCAAAGACAACATAAATAAGAATAAAAGAAAATGATTAAGGTGTTGAAGAGGTAGGTCCCCGCAAAGACCAGTTGGACCCGCAAGACACACCTTGAAGAGGTACGTCTGCGCAAAGACCAACTTGATCCGCAGGACCCACCATGCTCAGAGATGAAGACCTTACACGCAGTAAGCCAGCTGTTCCCGCAGGAAAGCCTCCCTTGGTACAGTACCCTGCCTGTTCCCGCAGCTGTGGGTACAAGCCAAGAAGGAAGGCTACCCGCACTAACAGTAAGGCTACACGCATAAGGCACTAACTCTTATACTTCAGCAATGTCACCTGAAGGAATGAGCAGTGCGGGAATATTCCCGCCCAAAAGAGCCATTCCGTACGCTTCTAGAAGATCTTTTGTACTATACCTACCAAGGTATGGACAAATAGACAAGATCTGACAAAAGCAGCCCATGAACCAATCACAGGGTGACAGCTCACCGACAATAGTACGAGGAGGAGCACGCTCCAGTACAAAATGTCACTATCAGCCGCTACCTACCCATCAACTCCCATTGTGGCACGAACGTAGCCCGTGGTTGGTGGAAAAGGAATATTATATACAGCTGGCCGTACCTGCTTGGAAACCTACCTTCGGTTATAAATACTCCAACACCTTGGAACGGTATCAGGATCTTATCTTCTCTAGCTATTTCTCTCTATATACACTTATATTCAGAGCAATCTAGTCTGATTCTCACGCCGGAGGGTGGTCACAAGGAGGAACCCCCCCTTCTCAGTGACGAGCTCACGGTGTCTGTTTTGCAGGTCGAGAAGAATAACCGTCTTTGCTGGACCTAACCCTCGTGGGAAACATCTACTTAACCCCCAGATTATCCTTAATCTGTCGGGGTCATTTAGTGTTTCTTCATTGGCGCCATCCGTGCATTAAGCTAGAACTAATTCCTTTTCTCAGTTTTTTCAAACTTCTGGAAAGATGGTTAAGGTTACTCCGACGCCAAGGCCACCGAGTGACCAAGAAACTCCGGTAACCACAACCCCAGCTACTGGGGGAAACACCGGTGAATACACGATTTTTACGAACACTACCCCGGTTACCCAAGCCGGGGCAAGTGCAGTAAACAATCCTCCCCTGGGATTCATTGATACCCAGTTGGAGAAACAACAGACGAGGCTTCCCCGCTAAACACTAGAACAAGTTAAAGCTTGGGCGGAAGCACGTCAGAAAGAATTCCAAGCCGAGTTGGATGAACGTTTACGTTCACTCCAACAGGCCAATGACGAATTCGGAAGCATTCGACAACAGCTCAACATGAGCAATGATTGCGAGTATGTGGATGATGAAGATTGGGAAGAATTTGACAGTGACGCAAACCCTCGTCATAAGGCGAAAGGGAAGCGTAAAGAAAACTTCCACTCGAAGAGAAATTTCGAGGAAACCTTCAAACCAAAGAACACAGGGGGAAACCCACGTGACTTCTCCAAAACTTTTAGACCAACTGTTGCGAATGCGGGAACTTCCAAATTCGCAAGGGACATTGCGGAAGCAATCGCTCCAAAGAGTGCCAAACAGATGTCCAACATAGGCACTTACGATGGCATATCTGACCCGGACGATCACCTGAATAGATTTATAGCGGGGGAAACCGTCAGTAATTTGACGGAACCCACGTGGTGTTACATGTTCCAAATGACGCTCGTCGGGGCAGCCAGAGCGTGGTTTGATCGTCTACCGGTCCACCACATCTATGATTGGGCAGACTTCCAGCACAAGTTCAGCCAGCACTTCAGTCAACAAAGAAAATATACTGAAGAGCAGTGGACGATCCTCAACTGTGTCCGAGAGGAAGACGAATCTTTGCTAGACTTCATCACTCGCTTCAACTCAAAGAAGCTAAGTCTAGGCACCATTAGCGAAGATCTTGTTCGCAGCCGCTTTCATCCAGGGCGCTGAGTACCCAGAGCTCATCCGCACGTTGACGGGTAAAGATGGCATGCCATCCACGTGGGATGCCATCATGACGGCAGCTAAACGCTTTGCCGAGATGGAGAAGCAACTGGGTAGAAATCTTCCCCAGAGCACAAACCTCTACACGCAGAGAACAAGAGAAAATAACGTCCGTACCGCCCGACAAAATAAGAAGAGGAAGCTTGGTATTTGGCAGTCAAGGATAAACTTTGACACCTCATCCAGCTCTCGCCCTCTCTTAGGCGGAAGGGACAACACACACTCGTCGAACTGGAATCCCAGGTGGACGCCACTCACCAAAATCGTCACCGAGATATTTGCCACCGAGAAACTCCCATGGCCAAAGGCTCCAATAATCCGACAGCGTCATAACGCTGATCAGAGCAAATCCTATGACTTCCACGGGACCAAAGGCCACACCACGGAAGAATGCACATCTTTGAAGGATATCGTCGAAACATTCGTCAAAGATGGAAAACTCACGCACCTCGTGGCGTCAATCAAGAACGGAGGGAGGAACGACAATCGGTACAAGGGCAATGGACGAAAGCCCGTCGACATCAGCATTCACATGGTTCATGGCAACGTCAGAGGAAGAAAACGACGAACAACAGAGCCAAGTGCGTGGAAGGAAGCTGAAGTGCGCTTCCCACGTGTGCCAGGAGGGCCCAACAAAGAAGGCCCCATAATCATCAAAAGCCAGCTGGGGCCCTACATCACATCCCGCACTCTTGCGGATAACGGCGCTTCTTCAACGGTCATGTACAGGCAGTTCTTCGACAAGCTAGACGACGAAGACAAAGAACGCCTAGAAACAGTTTACGCCTCGATGGAAGGGTTCGATGGCAGCACAAACACCCCCTTGGGTATCCTATCCTTCCCCGTCACTCTCACAGACGGGAAGTACTCCCGCACAGAAGACGTGGACTTCGTTGTAATGAGGAAGCCACACCACACATACGACATTCTCTTCGGGAGAGATGGGATGGCAAGATTTAATGCAGTGGTGTCTTCGGTCCATGGGATGATGGGATGGCCAACAGCTGAGGGTGTCGCGATGATCACGGGTATTCCCCAGGTATGCATCGCATCTGTCTCATCTAAACCCAAACCAAAGATGGCTAAACCAACCATTACCGAGCCGGAAGAATGGGCCTTCAATGGCAAGTACCCTGACCAGGCCGTCACCATTGGCCCAACGATCACTAATCCCACGCGCACCTTACTCAAACGCTTATTGCAAAAAAATGCTGACATCTTCGCGTGGACACCAGCTGACATGACTGGTGTACCCCGAAGTAAGGCGGAGCATAAGCTCAAGTGTGACCCGGCTTTTACGCCGGTCATACAAAAGCGTCGCGTAATAGGTGCGGAACAGGCTAACGCGTGTAGAACCCAAGTCAAGGAACTCCTTGACGCAAGCATCGTACGCGTTAGTAAATATCAAACATGGATTGCAAATCCCGTCATGGTACCGAAATCCAACAAACAATGGCGCATGTGCATAGATTTTAAAGACCTAAACAAAGCATGCCCCAAGGATTGTTACCCGTTACCCGAAATTGACCTTAAGGTAGATTCGTTAGCACCGTTTCGCCTTAAATGCTTCCTTGATGCGTATAAGGGATACCATCAAATCCACATGGCCGTTGACGATCAGGACAAAACCGCATTTCGGACGCCCGATGGCACATTTTGTTACCAAATGATGCCATTCGGACTTAAGAATGCTGGGTCCACGTACCAACGCCTGATGGACAAAGAGTTCCATGCCCAAATCGGGAGGAACTTAGAAGTTTACATGGATGACTTGGTCATCAAAAGCCTTGAGCCAGAGGCGATGTTGACAGACATCGAAGAAACTTTCAGCACGCTCAGAAAAATAAACATGAAGCTCAACCCGAGCAAGTGTTCCTTTGGGATGGAAGAAGGGAAGTTCTTAGGAGTCATCGTTACCAAAGATGGCTTCAGAGCGAACCCTGAAAAGGTCGAAGCCATTATGAAAATGGAATCACCTACTACCATCAAACAGGCTCAGACACTGAATGGACGACTAGTCGCACTTAACCGCTTTTTGGCAAACCATGCGGATAGGTTGTTCCCATTCGTGTCAACATTGAGAAATTGCTTGAAGAAAACGCACTTCCGCTGGACACCAGAAGCGGAAGCAGCTTTTCAAGAGATTCGGTCACGCTTGATCGAACTCTCAACGCTCACAGCACCAGAAGTGGGGGAGGAATTAATTCTCTACCTCTCCGCCACAGACAGAGCAACCGGGGCAGTCTTACTAGTAGAACGAAAAGGCATCCAGATGCCCATCTACTATGTAAGCCGCGTCTTAACGGACGTGGAAACCCGGTACTCTACCCTGGAAAAATTAGTCTTAGCACTTGTACAGGCTTCACGCAGGCTAAGACGATATTTCCAAGGTCACCCAATCACCATTCTCACCAACTTCAAACTTGCAAACGTTCTAGGCAAACCCGAGTTGTCGGGACGCCTAGCCAAATGGGCAATTGAGTTGAGGGAATACGCGATAAAGTACAAGCCAAGACCGGCCATTAAAGGCCAGGTCTTGGCCGACTTTATTGCGGAAGTCCCCGCATCGCGGGAAAAAGAGTGCCAGGAAGAGGCTCAACCCTCTCCAGCACAAGACATTAACGATGTCTGGTGACTCTATACTGATGGAGCAGCCAACAACGAAGGTTCAGGCGCAGGGTTGAAATTAATTAACCCGGCAGGCCAAGAATACACTTACGCTATTCGGCTTGATTTCCCAAGTACGAACAATGAAGCGGAGTACGAAGCATTCTTGGCCGGATTAAGAATTGCGCGTAAGATGGGAGTGAAAAACTTGGAAGCCCACGTGGACTCCATGCTAGTAGCCAACCAGATAAACGGGACGTACACGGCCGTGAATGACATAATGGCCCAGTACCTTGCGCAAGCCAAAACCCTTATGCGCGATTTTAACGATTGCAAAGTTGTGCACATCAAGAGAAGCGAAAACAAATCTGCGGATGCGTTAAGCAAGCTTTGTTGGTGCATAAATGTCAGTAGTTCATAGTCTAGTGTCTGTAATCGAGTCTGTAATGTTATTTATGTTTTTGTTTAAGCGAAGTTGTTAACAAGTTCGCCTAGGCGAACTTGTTGAACAAGCGAAGTTGTCGTGTATTTATATATAGGTTACGGATTGTTTTGTAGAGGTTAATCGTGGAGTTAGTCGTTTGAGTTAATCGAGAGTCTGTATCAGTGATTCATATCACGTGAGTTCGGTTATTAATATATAACGTGTTTCGGTTTGTTCGTGTGTGTTTGTTTGATTTGCTTTCTACGCTCGTAACGATCTACGCAGGGATTCCGCACCTGAGTAGACCGGGATATCTCGTGTGATCCGTCCAGGGAACCTACAATTGGTATCAGAGCATTTGCTCGATTGTGTGGTTCGGGATATTCACGCGGGTGTAGAAATCGTCCCGTTTCAACTATTCGCGGGACGTGTTTTCTGTGTTTTTGATCATTCTTACCTCTTACCATCGTGTTCAAGCCTTTACACCGTCAAAAACCTCATTAAAATCCGATTTACAGATCTGCAGAAACTTCGTGTTCATCAGGCGAAGTTGCCGTCACTGTTTGTAGGGTTTCGGCGAAGATATAAGGTTAAGCGAAGTTATCCACAACTTCGCCTACCTTCTCAAGTTCGCTTAACTCAAGCGAAGTTCTCTACAACTTCGCCTACCTCTTAAGTTCGCTTACCTCAAGCGAAGTTAACGATCAGCGAAGTTAATCAGCAGTGTTATCAGCGAAGTTCTTCAGCGAAGTTCTCTACAACTTCGCCTACTTCAAGCGAAGTTATCCGTAACTTCGCCAACAGTACTTTAAAAAAAAAAATTTTTTAATTTTTCAGGTTTCTTACTTTTCGGGAAAGATGTCGTCAATCAACATCTCTGAGTTAGTGAAGATGGAAGTTGAAGCAGGGTCAGCTACCAAGGCCCCAAGATTGCTGAAGGGAACCGATTTCGTTGCATGGAAGGATCGGTTCATACAATACGTCAAATACCAGGATGCAAAGATGTGGGTATGCATCCAGGATGGTTATATTCCACCAGTTATGGAGTATGAAGGTCGTGATCAAATTAAAAAGTATAGTAAAATGGAAGAAGAAGAAGAGAAAAAGATGTATGAGGCCGAGAGCAAGGCTCATGCTGCTATTACTATGGCTCTTCCTCAAGAGATCCTTCATACGTTCAGAAAGTATACGTCAGCAAGAGAGCTTTGGGAAGCTCTTGAGAACAGATTTGAAGGGAATGTAGGAATCCGTGCTTCAAAGATAAAATTGCTCAAAACCCAGTTCTCAGTCTTCAAGTATTTGAAGAATGAATCCTTAGATGATATTATCACTCGATATTACCATCTGATGACTGAATTGAGCAACTATTCAATTTCCTACCGAGAAGAAGAAATAGTTGAGAAGCTTCTAGATGCTCTCCCACCAAAATGGGAGATGTACACTGTGCTGATGAGGGAAGACAAGGACTTTCCCACATATGATCTTGAAACGGTAGTCAACAAGCTCAGAACCTTTGAGCTTAACATGGTCAGAAAAGAGATACCTATGGATCAGGTTCAAGATCCAGGTATGTATGGAGCTAAAGTCAACACTAGCTCAGGATCAAAGACTGAATCTGCTGCCTACTACACGAAGGGAGAGTCGAGCGCAAACTCATCACATGAGGGTCATGTGTCAGTCAACACAAATGGTGATGTTTGCTATGTAGCAGGTGGATCGAGTGGTTCTCAACCCCAGGTAAGCAAGAGTAGTTGCTCTCCAAGTTCTCCCAGCAACAACTACTCCAAGATGCCTATGAGTGTCAAGTCTGCTGAAGAGCAGTTTGGTCTCTATGCTTCTTTCATTGCTTCCTATGAGAACTACATTCAAGGGAAGGTTGTTGATCCAGCTATGTTGGATGAAGATTATGACCAGATTGATGCTGATGATATGGAAGAAATGGATTTACAATGGCAAATGGCCATGATCGTGAGAAGAGTAAAAAGGTTTATGAGAAAGACGGGAAGGAAGTTTATCGGTGGAAAGCCGGGGTTTGACAAGGCAAAGGTGAGATGCTACAATTGTCAACAAAACGGTCACTTTGCAAAAGAATGCAGGAATGAGCGTGTGGAACGAAGTCAGGGTAGGTCTCCACAGCAAAGTGAGGGTAGAAAAGATTATAGTGCCATGATGTCCAGAGAAGATGGTGAATACAACTGGAACCTGCTGTCTAAAGAAACTTTTGAGCAGGCAAATTTGGCGAAGGTTGAAACTGAAGAAAGTGAGAAGGTTACCGGAGAGGAAAAAGCTCTTATGGCAGACGTTAATGACCAGCTCTCCGAGGTATGTTCTAAACCAACTTGTTCAAAATGTGAGAACTTGTCTGAGCAACTAGCAACCATAACTGATCAGTATGTTAGTTTGGATGCTGAATTTAAAACCTTAAAAGAAGATCATCACTTTATTAAATCAAGAGAAAATAATTATAAAATTAAAATAAAAGCTTGTGAAAAAGATGTTAAAAGTTTAAAAACAAAACTTGCTGAAAAAATTGAAGTGATTGATTTAAGCTATGAAGTTTTGGAAGAAAAGACCAAACTAATTGCTGAGAGAGAAAAACAGATTGCTGACCACCAGGTGAAAGTGGTGGAACTGAATCGAAAACTGGAGCAGTTCAGAAATTCTTCTGCTATTCTTGATCACCTTGTTAGTGATCAAGGTTCCTCTGCTAAGAGAGGAGGAATCGGTTATCATGAGGTTCCACCACCGTACAATCACAATTACACTTTTAACCCTAGTGTTCAGAAATATGTTGACTTTGAGGTTGCTCAGACAGTGCCAATTAAAGTAACTGTTAAAGAACCAAATGTTAGTAGAGGCGAAACAAGTTCGCCTGTTTCTAGTGTTGAAATTTCTGATCAAAGTCCAGTCTCGTCAGTTTCGGATAAGTCATCCGAGTCTGGTAAGGCAAAAGAGGAGGTTGTGTTACCCAAGAGTGAAGAAAAAGATAAAACAAATAAAAGGAGTACTCCACTAAACCCGTACGTCCCACCATATGTGAGACGAATGGGCGGTAATATAGCCTCGACATCTAAAACACCTGTTGATAAAAAGGTTGAACATATGTGTTGTTTTAGATGTAATCAATTAGGACATCTTGTTGCAAATTGCCCTCTGAAGCAGCGATTCAGAGGTGTAAGGCCTACTAAAACTGAGAATAATACTAAGAGTTATTATCACGCTGCTAAAAATGAAAACCACTTAAAATTCAAAAATGTGAATAATTCAGGTTTTCATAGAAACAAATCTCAGTTTTACACTGCTCATAACCAATCCACAAGTTATAATTCTTTCAATTCACAAAGGTTTGGTAGGCCTCACTATCAACCTTCAATGAGATATCCTAATGGGACTTACAGGAATTACCGAGATACTAACTTTGGAAAGCCAAAGTTTGGGATGTATAGATCCAAGACCAATTGGTCTTGGGTCCCTAAATTCTAATCTTTTGCTTTATTGTGCAGGAACAGTTGAACAGGGCTGCCAACAATCTTTGGGTTGTAGATAGCGGCTGTTCCCGGCACATGACGGGTAACAAATACTTGTTACACGATTTGAAACCTGTTCAAGGAGGGAGAGTGAGCTTTGCCGGTGAAAGTGGTGGCAAGATTACTGGAATGGGAATGGTGTCAAACGGAAAGATGACTTTGGAGAAGGTTAACTTTGTAGAAGAATTGAAGCACAATCTGCTGAGTGTGTCGCAGATCTGTGATAAGGAGTACACCGTTCATTTTACAAAGAATGAAGCGATTGTGTTGAAACCTGGTTTTCAGATACCAGAGGAGTGGATTGTGATGAAGGCTCCACGTGAAAGAAATACATATATTATGGATATGAGATCAACTGAAATGGCCACGGCAGAATCATGCCTTATGACAAAAGCAAGTGAATCAGAGTCCGAATTGTGGCATAGGAGAATGGGGCACATTCATCTTCGGAAGATGAACCACATTGTCAGGAATGGACTTGTGCTGGGCGTTCCCTTGAAGAATTTCAATTTTGAAGATAAATGTATAGCGTGCAAGAAGGGAAAGCAGCACAAGAAATCCCATCTCACCAAGAAAGTCAATTCAATTGCCAGTACTCTGGAGTTGCTTCACATGGATCTCTTCGGTCCCGTGAATGCAAAAAGTCTAGGAGGAACTTCTTATTGCTTGGTGATCACTGATGACTACTCACGATATTCGTGGGTGTATTTCCTGAAATCAAAAGACGAAACGGCTCAGATGGTGAAGAATTTGATTACCAAAGTTGAGAACGTTATGGATAAAAGGGTTAAGTTCATCAGGAGTGACAATGGAACGGAGTTCAAGAATTTTGAGATGGAGATCTTCTGCCTTCAGAGAGGGATTGAACACCAATACAGCGCTCCGTATACACCGCAACAGAATGGAGTGGCTGAAAGGAAGAATAGAACATTAATTGAAGGAGCCAGAACCATGCTGGCTGATTCGAAGCTTCCTGTGGTGTTTTGGGCTGAAGCTGTTGCTACAGCCTGTTATGTTCTGAATAGAGTCTTAACTGTTAAAAGACTTGGTAAAACGTGTTATGAGCTTATGCATGGGAGAAAGCCCAACTTGAGTGGTCTTGAACCATTCGGGTCCCCTTGTTCGATTTTGAAGGCAAATTCTAAATTTGGTGAAGTAGCCGATGAAGGAATCTTAGTCGGTTATGTTGTTGGGACTCCCAACAGACGTGTCTTCAATACATCGACCAGCAAGGTTGAGGTGGTGTGTAACACCGATATCACAAGTCACCAACCGCCAAAACCAAGCAACGGACCTGCTGAGTTTTTCGACTATGTTAAACTTTTTAAGTCTTTTAACATACCATATTTGGATATTGCTGAAGAAGAAGAGAGAGTTGCTACGAAGATGATCCTTGATGAGGAAGAAAATCTATTGCAAAGACAGCTGATCGATAAATGTCAACCTTCCTCATCAAATGCTGTCGATACCCCTACTGCCTCGACTGAAGAAGAATTTTTCAATCCATTTCACTCTCAGCATGAAACAACCATTGACGAGCTCTCTTCTAACTTGGAAGACAATTTGCATGTTGGTTCTGTTCCGACCACGAGAATTCATAAAGATCACCCTTTGGAGAATGTGATTGGTGATGTGTCCTCCGGTGTACAAACAAGACGTAGCTTGAATGAGCACACCTGTGTTTACACAAGCATCAAGGAGACAGGGATAATCAACGAATGCTTGTACACCTGCTTTATCAGCCAGATTGAGCCGAAGAATTATCAAATGGCTTTAAAGGACAGCTCGTGGGTCGAAGCCATGCAAGAAGAGTTGGCTCAGTTCAAGAAAATGGAAGTATGGACTTTGGTTGAAAAACCGAAGCATGTGCATGCGATAGGCACAAAATGGGTGTTTAAGTGCAAGAGAGATGAGAAAGGGATTATCATAAGAAACAAGGCGAGGCTAGTCGTGAAAGGATTTAATCAACAAGAGGGGATTGATTATAATGAAGTGTTCGCTCCTGTCGCAAGGTTGGAAGCCATTAGATTGTTTTTGGCGTTCGCTGCTTATAAGAAGATGAAGGTATTTCAGTTGGATGTGAAGAGTGCGTTTCTGAATGGGAAAGTTGATGAGGTAGTGTATGTTGAGCAACCTCCGGGTTTTCCTGACCCAGACTTTCCTGATCACGTGTACAAGTTGAGCAAGGCATTGTATGGACTACATCAGGCACCTCGTGCCTGGTATTCAACTTTATCAGATTACTTGCTTGAAAATGGTTTTGAAAGAGGGAAGATTGATAGCACGTTGTTCGTTAAGAGAGAAGGAAGCGACTTCCTGCTGGTGCAAGTCTACGTGGATGACATTATCTTTGCTGCATCTAAAGTCTCCATGTGTCAGGAGTTTGAGGACGTCATGAAGAAAAGGTTTGAAATGAGTGCTATGGGTGAACTAACTTTCTTTTTAGGATTGCAGGTTGATCAGAAGAAGGATGGGATGTTCATTCATCAGACCAAGTATGTCCATGATGTGCTCAAACGCTTCAAGATGGAGGACAGCACTCCATTCGACACTCCAATCTGCGTCAATCACAAATTGGGTGCTGAGTCAGACGGTGATGCAGATGTGGACCCAACTCAGTATCGGGCTATTATAGGTTCTTTAATGTACTTAACTGCTTCTAGGCCTGATATAATGTTTGCTGTTTGTCTTTGTGCTCGTTTTCAGGCAAACCCAAAAGAATCTCATCTGAAGGGTGTGAAGAGGATACTGAGGTATCTCAAGGGCAAACCGAAGCTAGGGTTGTGGTACCCGAGAGGAGGAGACTTGGAACTAGTCGCTTACACAGATTCTGATTATGGAGGGTGCAATCAGGGTCGGAAGTCAACAACTGGAGGATGTCAGTTTCTTGGCGGCAGATTGGTGTCGTGGCAATGCAAGAAACAGACTTCGGTCGCAATTTCAACCTGTGAAGCAGAATACATGGCAGCATCCAACTGCTGCTCCCAGGTTCTTTGGATTCAACAACAGTTGCGCGACTATGGTCTGAATTTCTTACTTACACCTATTTGCATTGATAACACAGCTGCTATCTCAGTAACTAACAATCCCGTGAAACATAGTAAAACTAAACATATTGACATACGTCATCATTTTATACGGGATTGTGCTGAGAAGAAACTGATTGTGCTTGAAAAGGTGGATACGCTTGATAATTTCGCTGATCTTTATACTAAAGCGTTTGACAAAACAAGATTTCAAAACCTTATCGAGCTGAATGGGATGATCAATCCCGAGTAACCATGCTTTTCTTGTTATATTTAAAAAAAAAAAACGTCACTATCGCTTAAAATATGTCGGTTACCTCAGTTTGAAGGACTTGTCTTCGGATATGTTTTGGTCCTCATTTTCTACTTGTAAATTTTGAGGATAGCCATTAACCAGATGACTGAAAGTGACCGGGGCGGTTTATGATGAGTTTTCAGTCTTTCGCTTAAAATTAGTCGATCATATTAATTAGTTAGAAGGACACATACTAGTATGTGGTCGGTCCAGCTGATCCATTGGATCTTCGGGATAGCCGTTTACCTGAAGACTTTGTTTTGGTCGGGGCGATTAATGTTAAAAATTTTTTTAAAAGGGGAAATGAAATTATTTTTCAAGTCTACTACTTCGTAAGAAGTTCGTTAGCTATGTTTAACAGAAAATTGATCCAACCTTGGAAAATGATAGATATACTGATTCTGTGTGCTTAACTAGTGAAGTTATTAGGCTTAAAAGGCTTTAGGACAGTCATTGTATGTCATGGTAACTTTTTATGGTGCGTAAAAGTAGATGTGATACAAACTAAAACTACTTGATTTTACGTGGAAACTCCTTACGAGTTTTGCATGTCTTCATATATATCTTTCCGAATGATAGGCAGAAAAGCGATTACCCAGTCATACACGAGCTCGTAAGTGTTCTGATTCCCGTGAAGATAGCGTTTCAAGAAACTGCAGTGATCCAGATTCGGGACTTGCAGTTGGTTACTACTCTGAAGTCTATGTAAATGTTTATCATAAAAAAAAAAAAAAAACTTATGAGTTATTGAAACATTCTAGAGTTCAACATATCAAGACTTCTTAATCATGGAATAAGAAAGAGAACGGGAAGGAGATGAAGAGTAATTACAAACTTAATCAGACACTAAGGGTCGAAGTCAATTCGGGGTGACTTGGGGAAAGCCAAATACGCTTTGAGAATAGATAGGAGGCATCATAATCTCTGAGTTGCTGCCCACTTAATTTTTGAGCTTAATTGAACTTAACTCGTATCACAGAAACGATGAAAACCATCTTAAGTTATTTACCTGTTTACAACCTGTCTCTATATGTCATAATACAGCTAAACACGGATCTATGTGACAGTCACGTAATTAGTATGATTCCTGTTCGGATCTTTTCTAAAACGTAGTAGTCCCTATCGAGACTGAAATTTGATCCCTTGTACGTTAATTTTTAAAAAAGTTTTTTCGTACTTAGGTAGTTTATGATTTTATAACTGGTTACTTGGACTTGATCGTGTTATTTAATTCTTAAAGGGAAGTTTTAAAAGTTAATTGCAAAATGTTCAAATTATAAGGGTTGATTTTGTAAATATAGGCGATGTTGTTAAACAGGCGAACTTGTGAATAACTTCGCCTAGGCGAAGTTAACCGTAACTTCGCCTGTATAACTTCGCCCCTATATAAGGATTATCAAAGGTCATCAGTTCATTATTTGAAATATCAGCGAACTTATCCTCGAACTTCACAGCGAACTTATATCCGATTTTCATCCGATTATCTTTTTTCCGATTTCAATCAGTATTCAAGGTGTGTTTGGGTTCTATATCTTATACTCGATGTTCGATGTTGTTAATCCTAGGTTGTTTAGACACCCGGTTAACGACCTCGGACGTTCGAAACCTATACCCGATTTCAAAACTTGTTTTACGTGTTAATGAGCAAACTGATCGTCCGGATTACTTTCCTATCATGTGTTTTAGTCTCCTTAATCGTCTAAATTGGCCGAAACACCAGATTTTCGATGTTTGAATCGATCTCACTGTCGCCGATTCAGATTCAGGCGAACTTAAGGTTTAGGCGAAGTTATCCGTAACTTCGCCTGAGGCTCAACTTCGCCTGAGGCGATGTTGTGGTAAGGCGAAGTTGTCATTAACTTCGCCTGGACCTTTTAAAATTTTAAATTATTAGACGAACTTAAAGATGAAGCGAAGTTGTTCTCAACTTCGCCTCAACTTTAACTTCGCCTATACAGAAGTTATCACAACTTCGCTCATGGTGATAAGCGAACTTGTGTTAAACCTTAACGTGTATCTAACTTGGTTCGTTTGTTGCAGATATGGCTGCTGTTGCCGGTGCTGGAGGTGCTGGAGGCGATGACGGAGATAACCAGAGGCAATTTTTTCCGGGTCACAATATGTACATTACCTTAGACCCGGAAGCGAGCGGAGTTGAAGACTACCGTGAGATCATCACATTCCTCATTCGCTCGAGGATATTCCACGCTATCACGACGACTCTGCCGATATCCTTACCCAATATCGAGGACTTCTGGCAGACTGTGGAGTACGATTGCCGCGTTGAGCCCCCGGTTATGCGAGCAACCGTCAACAACCACGAAGTTCAGTTCTCGTCTGAACAAATACGGGTGGCGTTACGTTTTGGAGAGGAGACTCGGGACGACCCAACTGACTTTTTGGCTCCGTTTCGTGATGGAGCATTCCTACGAATGGGCTACTCTGGTCCATTAGGTGATACCCAGAGGAGGAAGGGTTTCCTTCTAGATCAGTGGCGCTTCCTCATGCACGTCATGATTGTGTGTATGTCTGGGAGGAAGGCGGGTACTGACGGAATGGGTGCGACCATGCAGTCAGCAATGACTGCTCTGACTTATAACAAACGTTATAGCTTTAGTCAGATGGTCTTTTATGAGATCGACAGACAGAGGAGGGCGATAGCTCGTGAGCGGTTCATAATGTATCCAAGATTCATCCAGATGATCTTGAACCATGTGGCTCCAAATTTGCCTCAACGACGCCCAATAAGATACGTGGAGAGTGTGAGCAAACGTATCTTTGCTCAATGCCGTACTTCGAGTGCGAGGAGCAAGCCTGAACTTCGTCCAATGCATACTCCACTCTTTGGGTTCTTAATAAACCCGGGGTATGTGCCAGCTCGGGGGGATGAGTTCAGAGACCCTCAACCACAACAGGCAGGAGCAACTCGAGATGTACCTACTGTGCCTGTGGTGGCGGCTGAGGAGGATGTAGACCTTGATGCTGCATTTGGCGGCCAAGGATTCTTCGACATGGACCGTTTTGATCCACAAGAAGAGGTGCAGGTCTCTGCTGCACAGGTTCGGGAAGTGCGTGTTACTAGAGCAGCTACGACGGTGGCTGACTCAGATCTTGATGACGTTATGGATGAGGCGAGGAGGATGTTGGTGACTAGAGAGAGGACGTTAGAGAAGGGAAAGAGAACGGTGGATGATAGTGAATCAGAAGAAGAGGAAGAAGATATCCACAAGTTAATTAGACGTTCAAGACGGGAGAGGACAGGTGCAGGTATGGGAGCTGGAGAGACTTCAAAGGTTGTACGTTTCGCTCCATCCGCACTGTCAGGTATGTCGATTATTCCTACGTCTGTACAGGTTACAAGCGCCGCGGATGTTCCCGTGGTGGCTACATCAGCTGTCGGCATCCCATCCATCACACTACAGACGATGACTCCGGAGATTGTGTCGTAACCACCTCCAACGCTTACTCCTTCAGAGGTGGTGGCACAATTTGTAGAGTCTACCGTTGTTGCAACTGCAGGGTTGTCGGTCACGATACCACCTGCGGTTACGTCCACAACTGCTTCTGATGTCCCGGTTACATTCGAGATCCCTCCTCAGTATACTCAAGATACATCTAACATGAGGTTTGATTTCGATGCAACCCTCTCAGACTCGGAGAGAATAGCTGCACTTGAACGGGTTGTGGCAGAGCAATCAAGGATAAACTTTATCCAGACCCAGGCTATTCAGCGCCTTGTGGCAGAGAATCAATTACAGTCGTCCCTCCTGGTTGAACATGGGCGAATTATAGATGCTATGAAGGAGTTCTTGGCATCTCAGGGGGAGACAGGCTGTAGAGGCGACGAGTTAAGGACGAAGAAGCGTTTTGATAGAGACGATGATCCCAATGCACCGAAAGGTGCAGGTGGTGAGTTGCCAAGAACTACTCAAGCTCTTGGGACTTCCACAGCTCAGGGGGAGTCTGCGGGTGCAGTTGGTGGTGATGAGGTGGTGATGGTTGATGATGATGATGATGTGATCGATGCGTTGAAAGAATTGGATGATGATATGCTAGAGGATGATGTGATGTTTGATGATGATGTGCTGCCTATTGAGGAGATTGAGAAGATTGGAGCACAGATTGTGATTGAAGATGAGATTGAAGAAGGTGAAATAATTGAAGAAAATGTTGAACATGAGATCCCAGATGTTGAGAAAGCCGATATGGGTACTGAGATGGAAAATGATGAGACTGAGTGGGAGGAGCAGCCTAGGTGGAAGGAAGGTTGTGCTCATTGGTTTATTAAAACTAAGAAGCCTGCTGTTCCAACCATGTTCAAGAAGAGTTATAATATCAAAGGCTATGCTGAGTCGAAGAAAGGAATTATTTGTTGGCTATATGATGAACAGATAAAGTTGTTTGTGGTGAAACGTTTTGATGGGATTCAGTATTTTAAAAGAACGTTGAGATCTCTCAATACATTGCCGGAATGTGAGGTGAAGGATTTGGCTAGATTGGGGCTGATCAATAGAAGCGACGATAACATGGCAAGGGTTATTGGGAAGATCGTGTGGAAAGAAAGCATAAAAGAGAAGAAGTTTGAGTTATTAAAGCCACAGAAGGGAAAGCTAGTGGAAGATAAAGAAAGGGGGATGAGAGCAGATGGCAAGCCATGGATGGTAATGAAGTATAAACCGATTCGATGCATTAAGGAGGTTCCAATGAAGATTATGCCTCAAGATGTGTTGAAGAATCTTAAATGGTGGTATGTTGATTGCCAGACTGCTGAAGCCGTGATGGAAGACGAAGACGAACAAGAAGTGCTGAGGGTGTATGATCCGATGCATCTTGTTAACTTATCGAAAGCTGATCTGCAAGTGTTGAATGAAAAGAATATATTCTATATTCCTGCTTGGAAAGACGAAGCGAGGAAGTATCAGCGAGTAGTCACGGTATGTGTTAGAGAAGGAGTTCATGCGTGAAGATTACAAGACAAGTGCTTAAAGATCAAGATATGAAGCTACTGCCAAGGGGGAGTCTGTTGGTGCATAAATGTCAGTAGTTCATAGTCTAGTGTCTGTAATCGAGTCTGTAATGTTATTTATGTTTTTGTTTAAGCGAAGTTGTTAACAAGTTCGCCTAGGCGAACTTGTTGAACAAGCGAAGTTATGGACAACTTCGCCTGAACATATCAGGCGAAGTTGTCGTGTATTTATATATAGGTTACGGATTGTTTTGTAGAGGTTAATCGTGGAGTTAGTCGTTTGAGTTAATCGAGAGTCTGTATCAGTGATTCATATCACGTGAGTTCGGTTATTAATATATAACGTGTTTCGGTTTGTTCGTGTGTGTTTGTTTGATTTGCTTTCTACGCTCGTAATGATCTACGCAGGGATTCCGCACCTGAGTAGACCGGGATATCTCGTGTGATCCGTCCAGGGGACCTACAAGCTTGCATCGTTAGCCTTCACCCACTTGGGAAAGGACATCCGCGTTGAACTTCTTGGAGCACCATCAGTCCCGCACAAGGAAATTTGTGTCATCCAAACCGGCACGGAACCATGGATGACACCAATCATAAATTACCTTGCAGTGGGTATACTACCAGAGTCGAAGACACAGGCAAGAAAGATACGCTGTAAATCACTGAACTATCAACTTGTCGATGACATACTTTACAGGCGTAACTTTCTTGGCCCACTCCTCAGATGCGTTGATGACCAAGATGCCGACTATCTCCTAAGGGAAGTACACGAAGGCATCTGCGGAGTACACGCAGGTCCACGCGCAGTTGTAGCTAAGCTAAACAACGCGGGATACTTTTGGCCGGGAATGCACACGGATGCGCTGGCCTACATCAGAAAATGTAGGTCCTGTCAGCTTTACGCACCCAACACACATCGCCAGAAGAACGAACTTGTTTCTGTCACTTCTTCATGGCCATTCCAGAAGTGGGCCATCGATGTGACAGGCCCATTTCCCACAGCAGCAGGGAACGTTCAGTTCCTAGTGGTAGCCATCGACTACTTCACCAAGTGGATAGAAGTAAAACCCTTAGCCCAAACAACCGCAAAACATATCAAAAAATTTATTTGGGAATTTATTATTTGTCGTTTTGGACTTCCACATAATTTGGTAAGCGATAACGGCACCAACTTTGCTGACCAGAAGCTACAAAAGCGGCTGAAAGAGCTTCAAATCACCCACACCTTTACCTCGGTGGTGCACCCGCAGGGTAATGGTGAGGTGGAAAGAGCAAACAAGAGCATCGTCGACGGCATTAAGAAAAGACTCTTGGAGCATAGATCCGGCTGGGTGGACGAAGTTCCACATGTCCTTTAGGCAAACAGAACGCTGAAAAAAGCAAGCACGGGCGAAACTCCGTTCAGCCTCACCTATGGCACTGAAGCCATGGTTCCAGTCGAGATTGGTTTACCCTCTCACCAAGAGTCATAACTCAACCAGAAGACAATGATGCGGAAAGACGGTTAGACCTTATGCTAACCGAAGAACGCAGAGACTTAGCCGCAACGCGTGAAGAGAACTGCAAGCGACAAATGCAAAAGTACTACAACACGCGGGTAAAACTCTGCAACTTCAATGTCGGAGACTACATACTGCGTAACAACGAGGCTTCAAACCAAGAGCGCCCAGGAAAGCTGGCCCCGGTCTGGGAAGGGCCATACATTATTAAAGAAATTTTGGGAAATGGCGCATACCGGCTCGAAAGGCTCGATGGCACCCCCATCCCAAGAAAATGGAATGGAGCTCAATTACGCAGATGTTACATGTAGATCAATTCCAAACTTGTAAAGAAAAGGCCTAGAGCCACTTCTAATGGAAATGATTCTCCTTATCACATTGTGTTGATAGCCTTACCTTTATACTTATGAACTGACCACACTGATATGCCGGTATTCACCGCATAAATAAGTGAGGGAGGAAGTAAGTCGTTGTGTGTGGAAAGCGGCACAACCCGCATAAACACAAAAACAGTAAATATTTCTAAGGGGAAGATGAGGAAAACCTTCACGCAGGTCAGATATAGATGAAGTTTAGTCATCCTACTAAGTGAAACTGACGGTCCTACCCGCACAATCATGATAGAGGAAACAGAACATTAACCTATTATTTGACACGCGCCGAAAGGTTAACTTATTCAAACACTTAGAAAATTGCTAAGTTAAACTAAAATATGCATGAGCAAATCATATAATGTTTACAAGGCAAGGCGTTAACAAAATATTTTTATTCACAATAAAAGTTGTTCAAACATTACAAAATGGCTAGCTATCTACCCGCCTACAAAAAATACAAATCTATCCTAACGGTTGGGAGAAATCTCAAGATTCAAGCTTCGGGACCACTTCCTCCAAACCCACTTGAACCCGCACCATCAGTCGGCTGCGGCGGTTCGAGGAAAGCTTTGAGAACAACTAGCCCGTCATCGCAGCAGCAACTTCATTCACCTTCTCCACAACCGGATGCGGGAAGGCGGCATACTGATTCACAGCTTGGTCATAGGCAGCTTCAGTATAAACATCGTGTAAAGGAAAATTGGAAGGCGGGATGCCTTTCTCTGCAAATCCTAGACCAAGCAAGAAACCAGCCTTCTCCCCATCCTCATGAGAAGCGTTGAGGGCTGCGCTCATGGCATCATCATAGGATGTGTTCGCGAATATCCGATGCACAATCTACAATAAAAAATATATAAAAAAAACTTTTCTAAGTATAAAGAAAAGCGCAAAGCAAAGAAATTATGGAGCTACGCATACCTGCGGCAACGCTTCTCGTAGAAGCCAATCCTTATTAGATAGAGCTTCTTGAAGGGTAGCTTGAGCTTGATCGCGGGCGCGTTCGGCTTCATTCTTGTTAAGGTTGGCAAGCAACACGTCCTTGGCAGCAGCCTCTTCAACGCCTTTAAGCTTGCGCTCAGTGCGATCAAGCATACCCCTCTGATCCAAAAGCTCCTGTAGCTTCTTGGCATCTTCTAAAGCCAAAGCCTCATGAGCCTGCTGAAGCTTCTCCAGTTTGACTTTAAGCTCTTCATTCTCAACGCGCAGAGGCTCAGCAACGGCTTCGGCTTTGGTGGCCCTTTCGGTGGCATTACGCGCAGTTTCCTTAGCCAACCTAAGCTGTTCGTTAACAGCTTGAGTAGCCTTGGAACGGGCCTCATGCCTGGCTTGGATCTCGGCCTCAAGGTCTTTGAAGGCCTTCTCCTTCTCCGCAGCGATGGCGGTAAGCCTCTTGTTTTCCTCCCGCAGCGATCGCGCCTGAGCCACCTCCAGGCTACGCGCAGTCTTTAACTTGTCGTTTTCACGACAAAGTAACTCGACACGCGGCTGCATCTGGGCGAGAAGGATTCGAAGCTCATTGGACAACCTACCCTCCTGGTAGCTTGCCATTGCCTCCCCCAAAGCACCGCTTGGAGCAGCATGGCGCGCCCAGTCGACGCAGTCCGCAGCCGTCCTTAGAGTTGTTCCCCGGCGGATATTCCACCTTGGAGCATACACCTCATTGGAATCCGAAACTGCAAAAACAAAAAACAGTTAGGAAAAAATGATAAGAATGGATAATAGGCCAAAATAACCCCACGCACCTGTAGGGTCGATAACAGGCCGATAGCCGCTAAACCCATCACCTGAACCTAAAGGATATCCATCCAAGAGGTCAAGGAGATGGGAAGGAGGCAAAGGTTGGACTCCCTCATCAACAGAGGTAAGTCTAGAGGTTCCAACTCTAAACATACCTGGAGAACTGGCCCCAACAGAGGTAGTCGCTGACGCCGAATGCGACAATGCAGAAGCCATTGAGGTAGACACCATCGGAGATGAACTCATTTGAGATGAACTCATAACCGTGGTAGCAGCCGCAGATGAGCTCGCGGAAAATGTCACCGCCGGTCCGGTGAAGGATGTAGTAAAAATGGCACTGACGGCCGGCGGAGATGACGTCATAACTGGAACAGTTGTTTCAACAGTATGAGCAACTGAACCAGCACCAGAAACAGGCGCAGCCGCCTGGGTCATCGCTTTAGATAGGTTAACCAAACCTATCGTCGTGGGTCCTGAACCGCTGCCTCCCGCACCGCCCTCGAAAGCGGATAAGTCCACTCCTACATGAAGAAAAACAAGATATTAAAAACAAAGGCGGAAGGAAATGCGGAAAAGGTGAACAAAAAATATACTTACTGGCTTTCTTGATCCTGAAAGACCTGACATGCGGAGATAGACCCGATGGGACTGGCCTCTTCACGCCAGTCACCTGCGCAACGCTTGGTGGCTCGGAAGTGACAGTTGCCTCAACCTCTGAGACAATGGTCTCGTCACCACCACCAAGGTTCCCCGCCGCCTCCTCACTTTCAGTCTCGGAATCAGACTGATTCCCCAGGTCGACGACGGAAGCAACCTTCGCCTTGCCCTTCACGCCAGCAGCCTTCTTCTTCCTCACAAAGAAAGGCCCATCTGCGGATCCCTCATCAGAAGATGACAAAATCAGAGGAATTCCAGCAGAAGTTTGAGCATGAAGAGGACGAGGATTAAAGAACTCCTTACCTGGCCGGGTGGCGCTCAAAATCTCGTGGCCTGGCGGATAGACCTCTACGAATTTATCCGCGGTTTGCTCCAAAATGGGCAACTTGTTCTCATCGAGATCACGAGTACCCAACTGTGCGGGACCACCAGTCTCCCGCGGATGCAAGAGCGACTGTAAGTCGTTCCCCTCTGAAATAAAAAAAAGATAACAATGTTAGAAGAAAAACCCTAAACCAACACAAAAGACGGAGCATACCGTAAGGAATAGAGCTCAAACCGTATTCAAGGACGATGGGTATTTGCGGCGTCCCAGACCCGGCATCCTTCCACACGCGGCTCATCCCAAGCATCACCATCCCAGACTCCGCGAAGCGATAAACCGGAGTCTGGATCTGGGAGATCTTGGCGAACCATTCCGTCTCCTGGTAATTGGAGGCGTGAAGGTTAGGGAGTGCCCTCCCATTCTTGAACGTCATCGCGATGGGGATGACGCGAGCGGAGATGTAGAAAAACTCCCGCTTCCAAGAACGAAGACTACGCTCGGTAGCGCAGATCTTCAACCCCTTGATCCGAGTAACAAGGGTATACCAACCCTGGATGCACCTCCAGGTGTAGAAGGTCATCAGACGGTCGACGCGGGGCTCGATGCCCAAAATACGGCACACCCATTAGAAATGGCGAACTTTAGCAATCGCCATTGGGTGCACCTCCGTCAAATGCACACCGTGTTTCTCCAAAACACGGTATACGAACTTCGTTAATGGGAATCTTAGATTCCCATATATGAAGAACGAGGCGTAAACCCCTATCTTGCCCTTAGGGGCATCGTACACCGTCTGGTTGGGCTCCGGAAACTCTGGCTCATACGGCTCCAGCATGAACTTCTTGACGATGTAATGGTACACATCGACAGAAAGAGTACACTGGCACTCGCCAGCAGTACTCTTGTCGTCCTTATCGGACGTAGACGTCGGGTTCTCGAGGTAAACGTCAGACTCCTCGACGTTAATCTCGGGATCATGAGTAGACATTTTTTAAAAAAGTTAAAGAAAGCGGTTTCAGAAGAATGCTCGCCGGAAAAGATGAGTATTCACCGGAAATCGCTTAAGAGGAAAAGAAGAGTGAAGTGAAGGTATGGGATGAGATGCACCCTCTCCCCCCTTATATACTCATTGCAATGAATGCGATGAATTTAATGCGGAGGAGAGAGAGAGCGCAGGTGCAATGAAACAGCGACACGTGTGGATAAAGCAAGCTGGCAACAGGTGTCAGAATGGCGCGTGACATGAAACTCACGCCCACGCGCCTGAAAAAGCGTCATGATTGACCACATGCTGTCACGTCGTCATAACTTCCTACACGTCCTGAAACCGTCAGAAGACGCCAACGTCCCTACAGCCGTTTGGATTGTCCTTATCCTTTCACCAACTCTTCGAATTTCAGAAAGATTCAAAAAGATTCAAAAATAAGAGGGAATATACCCCCTTACCTTGGAAAACAAGAAACCATAAAACAAGTGCGGGTACAGTGTCAAGGCGAAACCCTTCACATACTTAGCACTTGCAGGGAATTGAAGCCAAGAAGATACCTTGGAAAACAAGGAACCGTAAGACAAGTGCAGGTAAAGTGTCAAGGTGAAACCCTTCACATACTCAACACCTGCAGGGAATTGAACCCAGGATGGATCTTATGGATCATGCTTGCGGAAAGGGAACTAACACCACCGCATGGCGGGAACGTTGAGAACTAGATTGTTCGAAGCTTCAAGGCGGAATTGGTTGTTTAACATAACTGATCACTATGTCTAAAACTACCAATACCCCGTGAAGAATCTATACAAGTGAAACTCAACGCTCCCGACTTGCGAAGAGGTTACACACCTACCCGCATCATATCCAAAGATCAGGCATAAAAAATCGGGAATTTTCTGCAAGTGACATTAGGAAAACCGCGGGAAGAATCCCCACGGAGAACCTTAAAAAACGAAAACCCCTTTTTAAAACCCCTTGCTTAAAGTCCAAAAGTTCCTCTCATTAACAATTCATGAGAAGAACAATGGACTGGGGGGACTTGAAGAGGTAGGTCCCTGCAAAGACCAGTTGGACCCGCAAGATACACCTTGAAGAGGTACGTCTGCGCAAAGACCAACTTGATCCGCAGGACCCACCATGCTCAGAGATGAAGACCTTACACGCAGTAAGCCAGCTGTTCCCGCAGGAAAGCCTCCCTTGGTACAGTACCCTGCCTGTTCCCGCAGCTGTGGGTACAAGCCAAGAAGGAAGGCTACCCGCACTAACAGTAAGGCTACACGCATAAGGCACTAACTCTTATACTTCAGCAATGTCACCTGAAGGAATGAGCAGGGCGGGAATATTCCCGCCCAAAAGAGCCAGTCCGTACGCTTCTAGAAGATCTTTTGTACTATACCTACCATGGTATGGACAAATAGACAAGATCTGACAAAAGCAGCCCATGAACCAATCACAGGGTGACAGCTCACCGACAATAGTATGAGGAGGAGCACGCTCCAGTACAAAATGTCACTATCAGCCGCTACCTACCCACCAACTCCCATCGTGGCACGAACGTAGCCCGTGGTTGGTGGAAAAGGAATATTATATACAGCTGGCCGTACCTGCTTGGAAACCTACCTTCGGCTATAAATGCTCCAACACCTTGGAACGGTATCAGGATCTTATCTTCTCTAGCTATTTCTCTCTATATACACTTATATTCAGAGCAATCTAGTCTGATTCTCACGCCGGAGGGTGGTCACAAGGAGGAACCCCCCCCCTTCTCAGTGATGAGCTCACGGTGTCTGTTTTGCAGGTCGAGAAGAATAACCGTCTTTGCTGGACCTAACCCTCGTGGGAAACATCTACTTAACCCCCAGATTATCCTTAATCTGCCGGGGTCATTTAATGTTTCTTCAGGTGTGTTATAGTAAACATCGGGCAGGGTATCACTAACATCATACGAATACTAGAGCCGTAATTTCTTTTAAAAGAAATCCTTACTCGATTCTATACGTGAATACATGTCCCGAATATTTAGGATTTACCCGTTGGTTTCTAGTTTGATTACCATCCGTATCAATCAATGACAAAGGAGAATTGCTTCTCAACAATAGTAATCAATCACCTTAGAAAATCTTCTATGTATATGGTTGAACCATTGAATTTTGACTTAGACCAACCAAATCCAATAAAATAAAATAAATAAATTTTGAAAAAGTGTTTATAATGTATAGCGCAATATTGTGAATTTAGAAAGAATTATTTTGATTTAACTTGATAAATTAGAGTAGTAATAAAATATGTGTTACAGATGAATGAGACTAGGGCGTCAAGTGTGTCGGATTATCACCGTTTCAGTTTTAAGTTTTACCCGGTAGATTAATTAATTGGATAATATGCAAATTATAATGAGCCTGGATAGGCTCAATTATAAAACATAAGAATTTAGAGGTTGGCGGGTGTTGGGTCGGGGTCTTCAACCCTCACCCAACCTATACACTTATCCTTGTTGTGCAGAACCCACTTAAATTTGTATCGTGTTTCAGGTTGACCAATTTATTGTTCATTCACGAAAATGAGTAATACTCAATGACTTGGTAACAATTTAAACAATTAATTACTTCATTTTAAACATTGTTGTATTTTGTGTTATTATTATAATTATTGTGTATTTATCTCCTATTCACACTTAACAAACGTGGGTTTATATATTTAGCTTCAAATAAGAATAAACGAAAGATGTAACATCCCCAAAATTTCGATCCATATTTGACAACTTAGGAAAGTTGAGGGATCAAAAATAATCTCAAGATAAGTAATGGAAAAATATTAAATCAGGAATTATAAGAAAAATAAGGAAATATAAATATTTCCTAAGTTTAGTTTACTTACATGAAAGAAATTCCATCCCACATTGGAAGATGTAAGAAAGTGTAAGCATTCCACCAAGGTATAAATAAGGGAAATAGAATCTATCCCACATTGGAAGTGGTAAAGAAATAGAAGCTCTTTATAAGGAAGAGATTTTCCATAGTTATATTATTTTATGAATATCAAGCACCAAGTGGTCCTAGCGGAGGGTGCGTAGCACCCGACGCGCACGCGCTCGGGCGAGGACGATGGCGACGGCGAAGGGCGCAATGTGGCGCTTTAATGGCGCACTTTGCACGTAATGAGTCAGCAACACGTGTCGCACTCAGGCGACACGTGGCAACATACTAGGACACATGGCAGAATGTGTCAGACCACGTGGCGACACGTGGCAGACGTGTTAGGCCACGTGGCGATATGTGTTGGTCGCGATACGCGATGGAGTCAAGAAAGGAGCCCATCGCGTACCGCGATGGGACTCATTTTCAGCTATAAATAGGAGGGGCTACGGCTCATTTGCATACACCCACAACCACTCTCTCTCTCTAGAATTTACACTCTCTATTTACCTCGTTTTACGTGACGAGCATCGTTTTGCGTACCACCGACCTGACAAATATCACCTCGTAATTCGCGCCAAATACCGGTGTATTCCTCGAAGTGCGGGCCACCCAAGAAGTAACCCGACATCCTGCTCGAAGTACGTGCACGGCCCGGCGACATGTGAACATCGCCTCGATTTTCGTGCCAAGGAAGGTTGATCAAGAACGCCTCGATAAACGTGCATAGAGTAGAAGTGCTGCCCGTATAAACTTAGGAATATCTAACTCCAAATACCCGTGCGAGGTAAGGAGTTCTGCCTAAGTTATTATTATTATAAATAGCTTAGACTATAGTCGAAAGTATAGCCGAACCTTGATTATGATTAAGAATAATATAACTTTTCTTAAGAGAAGGTTATAGTTAAAATAATATTTCTTTATTATTAAGAAATATAATATTCATATAGAAAGAATATAAAGTTAATGTTTCTTCTTGAAGAAGAAACATAATATGAAGATGATAAACAAACAAAGGGACTTAAGATACAAATGTTTTGAATAAACAAATGTTTTTATCAAGGTTAAATCTATACAAAGCGGACTAAAGGTCTGAAGCTAGATCGTTGATCTAGTTATTTATACAAAAGTTATTCTCGTACTATAGGTCCGAGGTAACAAAAAGAAGAAGAAGGAAACAGAAAACAGGAATCAGTAACAGAAACTGATTATAAACAGACAAGGTGAATACGCCCCAAACCTATAATGAGTCTGAATGTTTGCATAGGATTTACGAATCCTTAAAAACTTTGTGTACAATAATAAGAAACGGACACTCTAATTAAGAGTATACATGTGTCTGAATCCAAACATACATGGTGACTCGGCATTTCCCCGAGGCCATGCATATCATCAACATGCCTCTGAAGGTCTACGGGACTGTTCAGATAAATGATATTGTGTATATAATTAATTGTACATGGTACTTAGGGTAATTTGAACCCAATTTAGTTGGGTGCCTAATGAGTAGTCACAAAGGTATTATTGTTGGTTTCACAAAGGTATTGAAAAGAGATTTTAGAGTCAGCGTTATTCACCAGCTGTATGCTGACGTATTTTCCCACCCATGTTACAGGGAAACAAGAAAGGTTAGAACATACAAGCAAGAAGGAATAGAAGATTGGAGTTATAGTCATTAGATACTATCTGATGGCTCAGATATTTTATTTTAAAATATTACAAAGAGTTATGTTTTCTAAAGAAATGTATTGTAAACGATGAACGGGTATTTAAACCCGACTTTTTAATAAGTTTTCAAAGTAATAATATTTTATTAAAGACTTCCGCTGAAATAAAACCTGCAATTCTGATTTATTTACAAAACAGGTACCAACTATTGGTCATACGCCTAAGCCCTAAAATGGGTGTGACAAAAGAAATAATCGAAAAATAGACAATTAGAACTAATGAAATAAATCTGATGGAAATAAAAAGTAGATAACAAATTTTTAAAAGCCGGATAAGTTTCACTTTTGAAAGATAAAAGTGACATGAAAAAAAAAACATAAATTATTAAATTTGGAATTTAACATTTCTTAAAGGTGGTGTTCGGATTGACCACTTTTATTAAGAAAACATGCAAGTCATGTTGACCGACACCTAAAAACCACCCATTTTTAAAAGCACTTGTGTTTCTGTTATTGACACACAAAGATTATATGAAAAATGTATTTGAAAAGTAATGTTTTGAAACCCGAACGGCCAAATCTAAACCTGAACGGCCAAATCTACTGGATGATATATTATCGATAGAGCCAGTTGCATGGCCTACCTTACAAAAGTTGATGTTGTAATACACCATACTAATTACTTTAACAAATCTATACTAATTAAGAAATAAAGGTTTTCTTATGCCACATGTCATCTATATTAAATCCTTACAAAATTTTCTCTCATCTCTCTTATATTAAACAAATTTCTCTTTTTAATTTTTAATAATCACATCTTAATTTAAAAGAATTAATATTATCATAAATATGTTAATTTGTTTAATATAAAATATATTGCATTAGTTATTAATATTAAATTTTTATAAGTAACCAATACGAAACGGGTGGGTTCTTTAACTGATTAAAGTATCAAACATTATTCATGCCAAAACACTTTAAGATTGAAATGACTTTTGGTCCACGAGTTGGCTTAAAAAAGTAGTCATTTTCAACTAAATTTTGATAAAGAAAATAACAAAGAAATAATTTATGATTTATGAATTTCTAACAACTTTTTATTTCTAAATTGCGTAATGTGTAACTTTTTTACCGTATAATATTACCTTTATATATGTGATACATTTTTTTTGTATTTTACATTATGTTATTATTTAAAAAAATTACTTATTTTAACCCGTGTGCTACACGGGTAACTAACCTAGTTGCTATATAAATTTTTTAATTTAAATGTTAGTTGTGTTTTAGTAAGTTCAAGTCCATTTTAAAAAATTTAGACTTGGTAAACCAAGCTAGTTTGGTGTAAATTTTTTTTAATAGTCTAATATATTGCTATAGTTTTCTGATAATTTTGTGATACAAGTAAACATTATAATAATTTTCATAAATAATTAAACGTGATTATAATATCTACTCTAATGATAAATGGATACATATATTTAGTGGCTCAGATTTGAAGATTAAAAAAGTACAAATATAAAATATAAAGGGTTTTATATAATTTCTTAGGAATTTATATAAAGCAAACTACATGTATCTCATAATCACACACATATGATATAATCACATGTATGATGAAATATAACATGATAATATAGGAGTAAATCCTATATTTCATTGAACATTAGATACTGAAGAAGATTGAACTAGTTGGTTTGACCAGATCCACCTGAGCTAATCGGACCTCTCTCCGGACGGTGTCTTGCGAAATCCTATGCCGACAATATATAATAAATTGTTAAAACGAAAGTTTTCATATTGCATATAGTTAAAAGATGAATAGTCAATACATAATAAATTTAAGGTGGATAACTGAAAATATATCAAATAAACATTTGTACTTGGAGCATATATTGCTTTAATATTTTTAGTGGCGTTTGAAATTTTTTAATGTTACTTTTTTTTATATATATAAATTTCAAACCCTACTAAAAATAATTATTACATCAAAATTTGTATCACTTTGTTATGAATATGCAAATAATTAATATTAAACGCATAAATTTATAATATAACTTATTGTAGGAATATGAAAAAACAGTGTTTGTTAAGAGTAACGGCCGTAGAAATGAGCATTTCTTTATGGAGTTGGGGGGGGAGGGTAGCTCGTGCCACGCTGAGGGTGCACTACAATTGCACCATGGACCGTGGCTTGAGACCAATCGCTATGAGCGTGCCACCAAAGTGTTCCAACCTTAGTAGTAAATACGATCTTGTAACTAAACATTTCACCCGGTTTTATTGGTTGAATTGAACCTTGTGTGATATATTCAGGACCATCAAACCATGGATTTTTATATTGCTTTACTCCATGCCTGTTATATAAACTCATATCATTTGATAATATTCAAATACCTAAAATGTTATGGTTTTATCCAAACAAATTATAATTTGTCATAATAATGATGACATAATATGCATATTCTAGGTTCAAATGGAGCAAAAAAAAAAGGGTTTGGTGATATGTTAAGTTTACTTCTAAACAACATTTTAACTTCTTATAAAATAAAATAATATTAAATCAAAATCAGTAATTAATATATTATGAATTAAACATATTCATCATACCAGTGAATGGTAATATTGTATTTCCCATTGTTATGCACCTTGACATAAATAGTATCTCCTTTACGAACATGCAACGTTGGTCTTGGAAACTGCCCGTTAACCGTTAAGAAGTTTTTGGTTCCGCTAAGGTGAGTTTGTGATGCTTCCTTCACCTACACCACATAAAAAAAACCGTAGTAATAATAACATCTAATGAAACGGACAAAGAATGAAAACTTTTGTTCGATCTTAAAAGAAAATTAATTACTTACAGAAAACTCATAGTGTGGAATCAATGCTTCAGAAAACACAAATGACAAGATAAAGAATACTAATACAATGTTACTACAAGGCATATTTAAAGAGTGACACAATTCTTTACACCATTTCTCTGGTGTATTTATATACTTGTGTAAGCTTTATAATAGAAGGTTTAATCAAAGTTAAATTAAAGTAAAAGAGTTCATATGACTTTTTGTAAAACATTTTAAATATATAAAACACCATAAATAAAAGGAAGTATTTGTGTTTAATAAATAGATTAAATGACATACAAATTTAACACGATTAAATACATTCTTCGATTGCACAAGATACACAATTTACAATTAAATATAAGTAGTTTAATAACACGACACTTTCAACACAATTATAGTAAAAAGTTCCCTAAAAACGACAAATTAAATAAGAAAAATTAGATTTTAATAATTTTAAGTTTTTAACCATGACTTATTAGTCGAGAATCATTCATACTTACATTTTGACCAATGATGATAATAACTTCAATTTTTGTTGCTAAGAACAATCTTGATAGCATAATCATCATACATTTATACTTGATTTTCACTCGATTTCTCCCACACTAATGATTATCAACGAAATAGAGAAAGCACTAGCGAAATTGAGTACATGTCAACTGTAAATTGAAATAAAATCTATGATGATTATGCTACCGAGATTACTCTTTTGCAAACAAAAAAAGGTGAGTCATTGTTATTATTGGTGAAATGTTGAGTTTGGATTATTATCGATCAATTAAGCCAATGAGCTTTAGTTCAGCTGACATTGGCAGAGAAGTGGAGATTTAGGCTTAGAGCCGCAAGGTCTCAAGTTCAATATGATCTCAACCGAATTTTACCGTAGTGGGCTTTCGGGCGGCGAGTTTTCCCTGGAACATGTGCGTTTGGGCTGCCCGGCGTTGTCTGCGATCACAGGCGTACGGGGTCCCCTTTTTTCTTTGGGTTACCCCGAGTAACTGACTTTATTTGTTAATCATTCAAAAAATTATCACCCAGTTGAATTATTAAAATCCAATTTTTTTATCAAATTATAAGATATGACTAACACGATAAATAAAAGTTACATTATTCATAGTATTCATTAACATTTCGTGTGGAATTGTCTACCAATTTTAACACGATTAGTTAGTGTTAGTTGTGTACACATGTCGTTAACGGGTTCGACAAATTGAAACTAATTAAACACGTGTATATATATATATATCATGTAATTAGTTTATGTAATTAGTTTGTCAAATATGTATAACTTGAACCCATTTGATTCAAACTCTTAACCCCTTTAAGCTACAATGATACATGTTAATGTTATGTGATCTGCATTTAAATGGACATGTGTCATCTAATTGATATAATCAACCTATAATTGTTGATGAGCTAACATATATGTTTAGTTGTTTACTACTTTTTTTCATCACCACCTATTTTATTTTCACTTATTACATAAAAGTAAGTTACATATGTGTTATTAAACTGGAAAATTGGATTTAAATAATCTCGACTATTGACTACTGACAAATAATAGTCTCAATCTTTTTCCAATGACTGGCGAAGAAACTTGATTTTTCTGGTTATAAATGTTTTTTTCCGGCGACTAACAACGTTAAGATTATGTTAGCCGCGGATCGTTAGGAGCAAATATTTAAATGATAGGACACAACAGGATTTCATTAGTTGGGACTATTATTTGCCTATAGTAAATACTAGTTAAAATTATTCAAATCCAATATTCGTAAAGAGGGTTATTCAAATCCAATATTCTATCTTCAAATATGACATTATCTAAAGCATTAAAATTGGGCTTGATGTTCATATAAAACTGGGTTAAAATCAAAGAGGCCCAAACGCTATTTTATACAGCCCAGGTAGCCAGGCTCCAACATCTTTTTACAAAGTTCAAAGTAAATTAGATTTAGAGGTGCACGAATCGAGAATTCTAAAACCAGAAATATGTAGGAACTGGTTCTGGGTATGATCGGGTTTTTGATTGTGTCTTGACCGGTTTTTCCTAGATTTTATCGGGTTTTGGCCAGGTTGGATTCAGGTTTTGACCGGGTAGAGGTGGAACTGGTTCAAGTGGGTCAGGTCCAGTTCGGTTCCGGGTATGGTTTATCTAAAGAACTAAACCTCGTATATGTGGGTCAGGTACACCGGGTCCAATTTAACGTGGTGACCCAGCCCACCACTTAGGAGAAAATCCCCTGCTCAACCTAGAACAAATTGCTTCTGACGAAACTTGAACCCATAAACACCAATAAGAAAAGTCATAAGCCTACCTTTGGACCAATTGACGACTTGACGTTTTGATAAATTTATGACTTTTGAGCTCAATTTGACAAACTTTGACCAATTTCTGATCAATATTTTTTTGGTATAGTTTTGCATTATTATATAATCTTGAAACTTACTTTAATCAGTTTTGTTATATATTATGTTTATATTTTTCATAAAGTAACTCCCAAATTGGGTTTTATATAAAATCTTTGGAATTTATATAAAGCTAACTAATCAAGCACATATAATCACAAGTATGATAGAAATCTAACATGATAGTTTAAACATCCTAATATTCATAAGAAAAAGACGGTTGCAACATTAATATACTCGTCGAGGGTTAGAAGGCGAGGAAGATTTAACTAGTTGGTTTGACCAGGAGGTCCAGAGGTAATTGAACCTCTCCTTGGAGGGCGTCTTGTGATTCCCTGCGCCAACAATATCTAGTAAAATGTCAAAACAAAAGTTTTCATATTACGTATATAGTAAATAGAGGAATGCACAACACATAATCAATTCAAGGTAGATAACCGAAATTAATAGTCACATAGACAATTGTACTTAGAGAAGACATCCAACACCGCTCGCGTGGCAGTGCCCAAAAGTTACATATCCAACCAAAAAACACTAGTACTGTTTTAGTGTTATTCCACTAGACCACCACCCATTTCTGCCACCCTCGAAGAAAATTTGAAATATGATGTGAGAACTAATGAGACAGTTTATGGGTGTTTGGCGTTGTAGTAACTTTCGTAGTTCTATACTTAAAAATTGATTCTTTGCTTTACGAGTATAACAATAAATAACTAACAAGCATTCCATTATGTTTACAAAATTAAAAATATTGAGATATTAAAACAATCACAAAATTGAATTTCATTTGAAGTTGTGAGTTTAAATCTCAACAAGTGTAACATAAATATAAAACTTAGGTTTTAAATATTGTCATTCAAACACATTATTTAAAAGAAAAAATTAAAGTTAACTTTCAACCGGTGTTTTTTAAAAGATAAATTTCTTTTACTTTCAACCACTTAATTTTCGATGAAAATGATTTTGAAATATCATGTATATCAAATGAATTAGAATAAAATTATTATAAATAAAAATTTAATAGCTTCATTTTACCAACACTTGCATTAATATGTAAAACATAATTAATATTTATGTTGTTTTTTTCTTTTTCTCTGAACAACTTTAATGTTTATGTTACACTAAACCTCAAAACCGGTCCTGCGATCAATAAATATGTAGTGTTTTAGTGTTAATGTATTTCGTGTAACTACAAAGTAATTCGAAAGCTAGTAGTTTTTTTTATGAACGACCAATGAAACGAGAACAAACCCAGCCACACCACAATAACTCCTAGCTTTCGTTAATTCTGAAACGAAGGCCAGGAGTTATCTTCTTTAACATAAATAACGTCATGGCTTGTGCATATGAACTTATAATTTATAAAAACATAGTTAATTATTACATCAGAAAATTTATAACAATTGTTACAAATATACAAATAATTAATACTATACGCATAAAAATATAATAAAATTTTATCGTATGAATACGATAAAGAATGTTTGTTAAGAGTTACTTACGGTTGTAGAAATAGCTCTATCGGTAGGATCCATCATAATTGTAGGTGGATCCTCCATCTCTCCACCACCGTCACCACCACCATCGCCGTCGCTTGTGTTTATTTCCTTTCCTTCTTGTTTCTCAAACCCTAAACACCTTAAAAAAGCTTTTAAACACTTCTTGCAAATACCTACAAGGGTTATCATATACAACTTCAACACTTTCTTCCACCATTTTTTACATATGTTATTGCATATATGAATATATGATATGTCTTTGTTGAAGTCAAAGAGAGAGAATTGAAAGAAAGTTAGATTTGTTCATAGCATTTATTTAGAAAATAAATGTTGTTGTGTATAATTTAAAGCTCCATGAGGGTAACACTATGTAGTATTCAATGCATGGGTTGGTGGAATTTTCTTCTTGGAAATTAACTTTCCAGATTGCAAAAATTTAATGAGACAAAACATTATTTTATATTTTATATTTATATCTCAGGAGAGTATGACATAATTATTTAGTAATGTAATTAAATGTGGTATTTTCTTATTGATAGGGATAGATCATTATCTTGAAAAAACTTTGTTAAAAATAAATTGGACTTGTCACTCTTTACCAAATAATTTATTGAATAAAAGTTTTAAAACATGCACCATGATATATTGATATAGACCATTGACCAACTCATGTAGTCATTGTTTATTTCCTAGAGTTTATTTAAATAAAACTGCAAGTTAATTTAATTTTACTAAAAATATATTTAGTTGGTTAAAGGTAAAGTTATAATTAAAACTAAAGGTTTTTTTTAACGATCAACAAAACCTGACCACCCGGGTACACCTATTGAACAAAACCTGATCCGGTCCACCACCAATTACAAGGAAGTCCACTATGATATAACCCTGGCTCGCACACGATATGTTGTCACGAACAAGACTTGAACCGGTGATCTTTCCAATCGAAAGTCACCGGGGGTAGTAATAAGTAGGAAGTTTAAAGCAGATTGTTAATCTTTTAAATTTACTAATAAGTTAATTTGTAACCCATATCATGCAAAGGATTCAATGCATTAACCTACCAATCTTGGCTTTTAATTTCTACTATTGTCATGCTTTATAATAGAGTTATAATTGAAAGAAAAAAAAACAACAAAAGTAAATGAATCAATCATGCATGTCTTTGTCACACTCTATAGTGTACTGCTTCTTTGTTGGCATCATTATGCTAAGAATCTACCAACGTGCACTCGGGCCTATCACAATAACAACGTTTAACCTAAGTATGTGTCAATAATAACCGATGTAATTCTAATCTAGCTAGTTGCATTATACGACTGCCTCATCTCATTCACATGAATTGGTTTTCTTTTGCTACATGTGATAGTGATATACTTAAAAGTAAATAGTCACTAGTAGCAGGGCCGGCCCAGAGGTGGTACCGCTGATGGCTCGTTTTCGATTGGGATTCAGATTTATTTTTAAAATTATATATATTAAAAAAAAGTAAACTGCGGTTTTCGTCCATGTGGACTGTCCAAATATGCGGTTTTAGTCCAATAGTTTCAAATCTGTGATTTTCGTCCCTATGGTTTCATTTCACTTGTAATTAAACCCGATCCCACTAACCCCGTTAAATCTAATCATTAAACTCATCAGCATGTCCTTCACGTGATGAGCAATTTTGTTATTTTTTTCCCACCAAATACACCTTAGCTCCTCACGAGAGGGGCTTGCGAATTAAAGTTGGGGTTTATTTGGGGAGGAAAAGGACAAAACTGCCCTCACGTGAAGGGCACACTGATGGGTTTAATGACCAGACTTAACGGGGTTAGTGAGGTCGGGTTTAATTGCGAGTGAAATGAAACCACAGGGACTAAAATCACATATTTGAAACTACTGGACTAAAATTGCATATTTGGACAAACCACATGAACGAAAACTGCGGTTTACTCATTAAAAAATTTGGGTAAATCAAGGTGTTGAAGCTTATGGAAAGCAAGGAATGAAATCATTTGTTACAAAACAAAGATGTTGATTAATAGAATCAAAGAAAGCATAAAAAGGTTATTGTTCTTATGGGTGAACAATTGGTGAAGGGTGATCGATTTAGAGCCTGGGTGGGGGGGGGGGGAGTACCGAGACTTTTTTTTTTTTCATTTTGAACAATCTCTTGTAATTATGGTGTAATTGATCGTGTACTAAGTGTATCCTTTGTGTATTGTGTGACTAGCTACTTGCTAGTTTCATGAAATGATCGGTAAACAAAACTTGTCGTTTAAAAAAAACAACTTAATAGTTAAGGTCTTGACTAGAATGTCATGTTGAAATATCTAACACAAATTCCTTTTGACATTGTCTTCAATCGTTCGTTGGTAGATCCAAGCAAAATGATGATACATAGAACAATATGCTACGAGTACGAGAGAGATGTATAGAACTAAACCACTTTTCATAGATTCTTTTTTAACGACGAACATACACCACTTAGAATCAACTTGAAAATCCATCTAATGACCACCACTTTCTCGTATGACTTTGTCAGTGATCATATTAGCTATTCCCGTCTCAACCAAATACATGATTATTTGGGGGCACGAACTTTTTTTATACATATTACATATATATGTTTTTGGTGTTAAAAGTAAGGTTATTTGCAATGGTTTATGAGATAATTACATGTTCAGAATGGTTTCTGCTTATAATAAATCGGTCGATAAAAATTTTATCCATATACGCTAGCGAATAAAAAAAATCTCGTTAAGGCCTAAGTTCCTTTTTATTTTGGCTCGGCCGAGGTATTTAAATTCTCGAAGACGGCCTGATTATAGGAACCGTATAATTTGGCGAACATCATCTTACACTACCCGTATAATCACTTTTCATATATCATACAACCCATATAATATTTTCTCATGTCATATGTTACCATAGTATGTCACTCGATTTAGTTTATCAAAACCCTAAAGAATACATAAACATGTAGTATATATAAAAAGGCTATATTATCTGGAATGTTAAAAGGTTGAAGAACAAGAAAACGAAGTTGTACCTACTCCAAGTGGAGGTGTCAGACAAAACTTAATTGTTGTGTTTGGCATTTCTCACCGTGCCTTTCGATCCAGACTTTGACCCATGCAAAAACTAGACATTCAATTTGTATTACCTTTTAAATTTTGCTTTTTATATTTACTTTTTTCCTGAAGTAACAATTTTTTTCTTATTATATTAATACTATGTATATTTTTTAACTATTAATAAATCTATTAGCAATAGGCCAACCGCGTACACGATCGTAGACTGCGTTAGTGACCTGACCCGTCATCAATTCCTGGGAAAACACACCATCTGAAGGCCATTGTGGTAAAACCTCCTGTCTATGCACGACATTTTGTCACGAACGAGACTCAAACCAGTGACCTTCCATAGAAAAAATCACCGAGATACCGCTAGAGTACTACTCCTTATATATAACCATCAATTTTTCGTAAGGATGAGATTTTTTTTTTCAAATACGATCTCTATTTCTGTATTGAAACCATACAGGTATCAATAATACCTTGCATTACTTTCTATAATACTCGTACCGAAATATTTTTTTACTTTTTATAATACTCTTACCAGTAATGTAATTGCATCAAGATCAATGGTGATTAGAAAAAAAAATCAAAGCGATATCAAAGTGGGTATCGTCCAAAAAATATCAGTACCGTACCAATAAATTTGATACAATATCCGATACCAGTTTTATTATAACTGATAATTCGGTACCAGTTTTGTTATGATTCGATATCAGTATTGGTATGGTACCGATCTCATCCATAATTTTTAGTATGAAGATAGAAGGTTTAGTTTTATTAATATATATTAAACAGATGCTATTTATCATTGTTACGATTATTATTCATGAATCTTAATATTATAACGTTTAGGGTGAATTACATTTTAAGTTAATTGGCGTATGTTAAATATTATGAACTACTTTTAAGTTATTAACTTTTTTAAAATGACGATCATACACACCTAAAATCTACTCCTAAAATCTATTTTAACACTTTGTTTAAGGATGGCAATCGCACCCGAACCTAAACCCGCTGGGCAACCCCAAAACATTTCGGGCAGGTGACGAGGTGAGAATTTGGGAATGAAACCCATTGGATTAGCTTTTAAACTTTCGTGAGATTAGGTGATACCTGAAAAAATTAGCCATTTGGTCTAATTGCTTTAAAAGTTTTGAAATTTAGATTGTTATTAGTGATTTTTTTCGGTTGTAGTTAAATGGTTCACTTAACCATATGTTTTAGGGTCTTGCTAAGTGTATCCTCCTCCATACTATTTTTTACTGATTGTATTCTTCTCTAAAATTATCAAAATTAGTTATTATTTTCCCTTAAACATTATTTTCATACATATTAATTCTTAAAATATTTTTTTCACTTAATTGTCTCCACTCAATATATATAATTAAATACTATTAAGTTGATAATATTAATTTATTTTGAATATTGTTAATATTATTATTATTTTTTATATTTAATAGCATTAATATTAGTATCAGTCACACTCATATACACACACACATATATATAGTTTTATATATATAATAATGGCATCAGCAGAGCAGCAATAGTACTAACTATTATTATGATCAAGAACAATAAATATAAAAAAAAACTTTACAGTTTTTTATTTAATATTATTAAGTGAGACCATAAAATGAAGGAAAAAATAAAAGTTAAAGTAACTTTAAATAAAATTGTTAAAGTGATTGAAAGTTTAAGAGATGAGGTATCATGACAAGTAAATGGGTAAGCCTAATCCTTTAATTAATAAAGTAAATCATGCAAAATATTAACATTCAAGATTAATTAATTATTAACACTCAAGATTAATATTAATTAATTCAAATATTTGAATTAAGCTTCTTATCTCCAGCATATATATCATGCCTAACTTCCATATTAGAGTTTAAGAAGTTATTGTATTATCAATTGTAAGTATATATTATAATCACTAACCCAAACATTTAAAGAGCTTGAAAACTTTTTTTTTTAGGTTTAAAACCATGGAGTCACAATCTTCGGCTTCCAAATCCAGGCCAGGGTATGTTCCAGGTTAATCTAGTTTCCTTAACAATAATTTTTGTGACATATAATGACATATAATAACTTCATTGTTTCAGGCTTTTCGTGTATGCTCTATCTATGCATAGATTGTTCTTCATCTCGGGATTACTGATTATCCGACTATTAATGACAAGAGAAAACCAATCTGCTTTTAATATTAACGAACACGCCAGGGTGTTTCTTATCATTGCCATTGTTGCATTATTTGCGGTTGAAGTCACATCCGGGATATTGTTATTTACAAATATCATGTCATATTATTACACTATTTTGAAATTTTTCAGTATCCTCTTGGCGGACCTTGCTTTTTTATGTGCTTACGTTTGTGCCGGATCCTCCCCTTCAAGTCAAATGTGCATGGGCTTTGTCATTTAGTGTTTCGATCGCAATTGCAATTTTATCTTGTTGTGATGAAGGTGGCAAGAAGCTGAACAAGTTCGCTAATTGCTATCTTCACTTACTTGGGACTTGTTTTTGTACCTCTCACGCTTGTGATGGTGTTATTCGTCCCGATAAACCTCAATGTGATTGTCTATGTAGTCATATATCCATGTTTTGTGATGGAATGTGTATTCTTCATTATTGTTAGTTTCTTTAATCTTGTCAGGTGAACCTATGTATGAATTATGATGTCTGTTTCATTGCTTATGTAAGATATTTGTGTTCAACTTTATGTTTTAAATGATTTATTTAGAATTCTTTACAATGTTTAATTTTTTGTTATTGTAACTTTTAGTCTACTCTATAGATATACTATGGATGTGCGTGGTGCGGTTCAGTGCAGTTTTTGACT